>NW_027419091.1:0-127588 GCF_009905375.1 Apium graveolens
TGAGCCTTATCACCTATTACATGTTTATCTATTTGGTCCAGTGAATGTCATGTCTATTGCAAAGAAGAATATGCTATGTCATAGTAGATGAGTTACCAGATACACATGGTGTATTACTTGTACACAAAAAGTAAAACTGCATCTCTTGATTGATCATGTCAAACAACTGGATAAATTGGGTCAAGACTCTGTGAAAATCATAAGAAGTGATAATGGCACTGAGTTCAAGAATATGATTATGGAAGACTTCTGCAAAGACCATGGAAATAAAGCGGAATTCTCTGCTCCTGAACTCCACGGCAAAATGGTGTTGTTGAAAGAAAGAATAGAACTCTTATTGAAGCTGCACGAACTATGCTTGATGAAGCAAAGTTACCAACCTCTTTTGGGGCTGAAGCTGTGCAGACTGCTTGTTTTACTCAGAATACAACACTTATCAACAAGTATAGAAAGATACCATATGAGTTTGGTGAAGAAAAGAGCCAAATCTGAAGTACTTTCATGTATTTGGGTGCACGTGTTGTTCTTAAGACTCATCCTGAACAGCTATCCAAATTTGATCTAAAAGCTGATGAAGGAATTTTGTTGGATATCCACTTTCCACAAAGCCTTCAGAGTTTACAATTTAAGAACAAGGGTTTCATGGAAACTATCATTGTCTCTTTGATGATAAGAAGATTACTAGGATTTCATGTCATGATCAACTGAGATTTGAGAATGAATTTTTAAATTCTGATTCTAAAAATTCTGATAGTCTAAATCCTGATACTGTAAACTCTGATGGGTTAAACTCTGATGTTATTGAAACTGTGGTGACTACGCCCAAAGAAAATGCACCTGTGCAGGGGGACATATTGAAGATCCAACCACATCTCAAGAAACATCAGAACCTAGAATAGGCTCTCAAGTTCTGATGGGCCAAATTCTGATAATTCTGAAAACTCAAATTCTGAAGATCCAACTCAGAGAGCATAATTTCAGGGGGAGCATCAGAAAATGTTGATGGTGACATCATGGATCATGGTGGGAGCATCCAATTTTAGAGATCACCTTCCATCTGCAAGAAAGTGGACTAAAGCACATATACCTGACTTGATTATTGGAGATCCTGAAGTAGGTATTAGAACTAGAACAGAAACATCAAATAAATGTCTCTATCATTCTTTTCTTTCTCAGCCTGAACCAAAGAAAGTGGAAGAAGCTCTTCAAGAAGCTGATTGGGTGCAAGCAATGCAGGAAGAGTTAAATGGAATTTGAAAGAAATAAAGTCTGGACCCTAGTGCCAAGACCAAAGAACAGATCAGTTGTTGGTATAAAATGGGTGTTCAGAAACAAATTGATAGTGATGGCATAATTACAAGAAATAAAGCAAGGCTGGTTGCAAAGGATATTCTCAATAAGAGGGAATTGATTATGATGAAACATTTGCATCTGTTGCTAGATTGGAAGCCTAAGGATATTTTGGCTTATGTTGCTCACAAAAAGTTTAAGTCTTTCAAATGGATGTAAAAAGTGATTTTTTTAATGAAGAATTGGAAGAAGAAGTATATTGAACAACCTCCAGGTTTTGAAGATTCAAAATTTCCTAATCATGTCTACAGACATGATAAGCACTTTATGGCCTTAAGCAAGCTCCAAGAGCATGGTATGAGACATTAGCTCAGTTTTTTCTAGAAAGTGGATTTAACAGAGGGACTATTGACAAAACTTTATTCTATCTCAACCATGGAAAGGACTTACTTTTGGTGCAGATATATGTTGATGATATCATTTTGGTTCTACAAATGACAGACCTTATAAAAGGTTTGCCAGCTAATGTAGTCAAGATATCAAATGGTATGAGGAGAACTTAGTATTTTCCGAGCCTTCAGTCAAGCAGAATGAAGAAGGAACTTTTATTTGTCAATCTAAGTACACCAGAAATCTGTTGAAGAAATTTGGAATGCAAGATTTTTCAAGTGCATCCACTCCCATGGCCACTGCAATAAAATTGGATAAGGATACCGGTACATTAGTAGATATTACTGATTACAGAGATTTTGCAGGGTGCAAAATTGACAGGATTGGATAAGGATACTGGTACATCAGTAGATATTATTCAAAACACACACACTAACTATCTACACTCCACCTACTCGGGCAACTCAAAGCTTTCTTCCTGGATTGGGATCAACACCTTGGGTATGAGAGGATTCTGAGGCTTGACCTGCTTCTTTACCACTCGAGTCCTGATGGGTTTCATATTCCTTCTTAACTGAAAACAATAAGGTGAATAACAACAAAAAGGATGAGCCAAAATTGCTCAACAAGTCCACAAAATAAACAGTGTTAAAGCAATTTAAACGAAACCGCAATCCCGGGTATATCTGCAAATATAACCCCACGAGAATAGAAAGAAGGCCATCACTGGCGAGTACATATGAACTAAACTGGACACAAGTTCGCATCTATATTTGTGATCAGTCAGATATATAATGCAGATCTATATCTCCATATATAGATCCAGTCGGGTACCAAGGCACTACGGCCCATATCGAGGCACCATTCATATCCCGGTCCTCAGGATTAAGACACACTCAATCCCCAAATATCATTATTCAGTCCATCGCTTAGCAACCGGAACAATCCGTATGCTCTTGATATATTCTAATCACCATAACATATCAATATCAATGTGTAACCAATGAATTATGAATCAAGAATTCAAGGAAACTAAGAAATCTAGAATCGAAATGAAATATGATAAAGGAATAGTAAGTGTATATCAGTGATTATGCACAAGAATCAAAAGAGTGCAAAGTGATAAGCATCTGAAGAAATGTCATTATTCTGAAAGTAGAATAGGGGAAAAACTTGCCTTCTGCGCGACTTACTGCAAATGCGTCACCTTCGTCTATTACTGACTCAACCTGCCTTGCTGGCTTAGCTTCTGTTAGAGAAATAGACTGATTTAGTCATTTCGTACTTCAATTGCATCTTGAATCGACTTCACAACGTTCCTAACGTCTACCCATGCGCTTATGACTGGCTCGTGTATTATTTATTAACAATTAGGACTCAGTTAACCACATAATACACATAAGCACATAAGCACATAGTCATTTTTATAATTACAATAATTTTTAGAATCAACATCGCTCGCTGATCGCTCAACTGATCGTTATCTGATTCGTTCCCATTTTTCCGGAATTTTTTCGGATTCGTCTCGGCACGCATTTCGACTGACAATCAAACAAGTAACAAGATCAACTAATTTCTAGAATAAATTAGGCTTTAATATTATTTTTAATGGAAGAATTCATTTTTCTGAGTCAAAGGGCTCGAATCGGACTAACGGTCTAATTAATCAATTAAACACTTATAATTCAATTTATTATTCCATATAATTATTATTACTAATTTTAAAATCCTAAAATAATTTTTAAATAATTATTTAAGAAAAATCAGAATTAAAAATGATTTTTCTATAATTTTTGGAATTAAAATGAATTATTATGATTTATTAAAAATTATTTGATTAATTATCAAAATAATTAATCATTTTTAAATAATTAATAATAATAAATAACTAATAATTAAATGATAAATAATTGAGAAAATAATTCAATCTGATTTTTAGAAATTAATTCAGAATTATTTATGATATAAATTAATTAATTAATTAATTAATTTATAAAATAAATAAAACTGATTTATAATTAAAATAAAAATAAAATTAATTCTCAGAAACATCTGTCAGAAATCAAATCCTGACAGAAACAGATCAAACCCGGGTTAACCAAACGGGTCAACCGGGTCACAATTCGGGTCATGAAGAATATGACCGGATTTTTCCAGAATCCGGCTACTTCACCGGATTCCGGTGAATCAATTACAGGCCCAAATCAGCACCGTTTGGTACGGTTTTTGGGTTCTTTTCATTGCAAATCACATCAACAACTCAGTCCAAACCATTTGTTCAACAAAATCATCCCTGTAACAACTTCTCCGGCCAAAATCGATCAAACACTGTCCTAAACTCCGGCCAAAATCCTATCTTTTGATTCTGTAAATGAAACTTAACATTAAGTGCAAATCAAAGCTAAGAACATATACAATCAAAGCCCTAACCTTTCAGGAACCAAAGATTCACAGAAAATATCGAGTTGTAATTTGAAAATTCATAATAAACCCTATAATCGTGAATCACGATACATACATCGTTTAGTCAATTAAAACCATGAATCAACTATAAATTATCTGACAAAGCTATATCAATCATCAAAACATCAAAATAACCCTGAAATCAAAAAGGTCTAATTCGAACAAAACCCTAGAAATCAAAAATCAAAATGATGCATTAAAACATGAAATTAATATTAAAAATAGAACGAACAGATCAAAACCTTTGATTTGAGTACTTGAACTGCTTGATTTGGTGAAGAAATCAGATCAAAATCACAGTTTAATTCCTCGACCAGACTTGGTTCTTCCCGACCCGGTTTGCAGAGAAAATCAATTAAATTCTGATTTTTAATTAATAATTAATAATATTTAAATAAAAAATTAGGCTATTTATAGTAGTAAAATTAATACTCCTAAATAAAATTAAGCCCCTAATTCTACACTTTTTAAAATTAATAGGCCCCTAATTTTATAATTTTTGAGTATTAAATTTTAATTTATAAATATTTTATATATACAATATATATGCCAAAATTTCCCAAAAATTGTGAATAATGCAAAAATGCAAAGAATAATATAAATAAAAGTCCTATAATTTATAAAAATAAAATGTGATTTTTGTGGGGGTTTTAACACCCAATGGGCCCGGAAAAGTCATTTTTCGCAAAACAAGAAAATTTATAAAATACCCAGATGTTCAGAATAATGCGATGGTAAAAGCCGTTTGATGAAAATAAGGCCCATTATTTTATTTGAAATACTTGCTTTAAAATCATGGTTCGGGTCGTAAAACGTTTGAAATGAAAGCGATAAATGCAAAATAAAATATCTGAAAATATCTTAAAAATACCGGAATGACTCAGAATGCACGTAACACGTAACAACTAGGGTTTAACAGATACTTACACATAAATGACACATTAACACATAATTTATTATAAATATGATATAATACAGACGTAGATTTCCCAGATGTTACATCCTTCCCCCTTAATAGGATTCTGTCCTCAGAATCTCATTATGAAAACAAATGAGGATATTTCTCTAACATTTCACTCTCAAGTTCCCAAGTTGATTCTTCAACCATAGGGTTTATCCCAAAATTCGCACTAAAGATACAGACTTATTTCTCAACACTTTCTCTCGCCGATCTAAAATTCTTACCGGCTGTTCTACAAAAGACAAATCAGGTTGGATATCTATCGGTTCATACTCGATTACATGCCTAGAATCAGGATTATATCGCTTAAGCATCGACACGTGAAAAACATTGTGAATATGTTGCATATGAGGCGGTAAAGCTAATTCGTACACAACTTTTCCCACTTTCTTCAAAATTTCAAACGGTCCGACGTATCGTGGTTTCAATTTACCCTTGTTGCCAAATCTGGTCAATCCTTTCCATGGCGATATTTTGAGTAATACGTGTTCTCCTTCCTGATAATCTATATCTTTACGTGCTTGATTTGCATATTTGTGTTGCCTGTCTTGTGCTGCATCTAATCGTTTTCAAATAAGTTCGATCTTTTCTTTAGTTTGTTGGATTAATTCTGGACCCAAAATCTTGCGTTCTCCAACTTCATCCCAATGTACTGATGATCTGCATTTTCTTCCGTATAATGCTTCATACGGTGGCATTCCAATGCTTGCGTGATAACTATTGTTGTAAGAAAATTCCACCAAAGGTAAATGCTCATCCCAACTGCCTTTAAAATCAATCGCACAAACTCGTAGCATATCTTCAATCGATTGGATAGTTCTTTCACTTTGCCCATCGATTTGCGGATGATACGCGGTACTCATGTTTAATTTTGTTCCAAGACATTCTTGAAATTGTTTCCAAATCTTGAGTTGAAACGGGGATTTCGATCAGACACTATTATATTGGAACTCCATGTCGCATCACAATTTCTTTGAGATATAAGTGCACTAGCTTGTCGAGTGAAAATCTTCATTAATCGGTAGAAAATGTGCCGACTTCGTGAGTCTGTCAACAATCACCCATATCGCATCATGATTTGCTTTAGTCCGTGGTAGTCCTACCACAAAATCCATTGCTAAATGTTCCCATTTCCATTATGGAATATCTAACAGTTGTAATAATCCGCTCAGACGTTGATGTTCGGCTTTGACCGCTGGCATGTGTAGCATTTACTTACCCATTCTGCTATTTTCTCTTAATATTCGGCCACCAAAAGTTTTCCTTCAGATCGCGATACATTTTGTACTCCCTAGATGAATGGAATACTTCGAGCTGTGCGCATCTCGCAATATTTCTTCTTTTAGTTCTGCCACGTTAGGGATCCAGATTCTCGATGCAAAGCGTAGAATCCCTTCATTATCCTTCTGAGTTATGATTTCTTCTCCCGTTAAGTCGTCATCCTGACTCATCACTTCTTCTTGACAGAGGCGAATCTTTTCTAGCCACTCTGGTTGAAAAATCATAGCATAGATAGCTTCTGTAGATTCATTGGGAACACAAATTTCGATTTCCAACCTATCAAATTCCTTGGCTAATTCTTCGCATGAAGTTAACAAATTTAATCTTTCTTTCTTGCTCAGCGCATCTGCCACAACATTTGCTTTCCCTGGATGAAACTGATCGTAACATCGTAATCCTTAATTAATTCCAGCCATCGACATTGTCTCATGTTCAGTTCCTTTTGCGTAAAGATGTACTTCAGACTTTTATGATCTGTGTAGATTTCGCATTTCTCACCATAGAGATAGTATCTCCAAAGTTTCAACGCAAATATGATCGCTGCTAATTCCAGGTCATGAGTAGGATATTTCTGTTCATGAGGTTTGAGCTGTCTCGAAGCATATGCAATGACGTTACCGTGCTGCATCAGTACACATCCTAATCCGCGATGCGAAGCATCGCTGTAAATGACGAAAATCCCATGCCCATCTGGCAATACGAGTACCAGTGCGGTTACTAACCGATTCTTCAGCTCTTGAAAACTTTCTTCACATTTGTCATTCCATACGAACTTTTCACTTTTTCGAGTTAAATTGGTCAACGGCGTTGCTATTTTCGCAAAATCTTTGACAAATTCTATAATATCCTGCCAATCCCAAGAAACTTCAAACTTCTGTCGGTGTTTTTGGTCTTTCCCAATTCAACACAGCTTTAATCTTTGCTGGATCGACTTGGATGCTTTCTTTACTGATGATGGGCCCTAGAATTGTACTTCTCTCAACCAAAATTCACATTTCGAGAATTTCGCATACAGTTGTTCTTTCCTCAGAATTTCCAAAGCTATCCTCAGTGCTCATCATGCTCTTCTTCTGTCCTTGAGTAAATCAAGATGTCATCAATAAATACGATCACAAATTTGTCCAAGTATTTCTTGAATAACCCTATTCATCAGATCCATGAATGCTGCTGGCGCGTTAGTCAAACCGAATGCCATTACAATTAACTCGTAATGTCCATAGCTCGTACAAAACGCAGTCTTGGGAATATCTTCGGCTTTAATTTTCAATTGATGATAGCCTGATCACAAATCTATCTTCGAAAACCATGCGGCTCATTTAGTTGATCGAACAAATCATCGATTCGCGGTAAAGGATACTTGGTTCTTGATAGTTAACTTATTCAATTCCCGATAGTCAATGCATAATCGCATACTTCCATCTTTCTTCTTCATGAACAATACCGGTGCAAACCCCATGGGGATACACTGGTTCGTATGATGCCTTGGTCTAGCAATATTGCAATTGCGTTAACAATTTCTTCATCTCGACTGGAGCCATTCGATATGGAGCTTTCGAAACTGGTTCTGTACCTGAAGCCTAGATCAATCGTGAACTCAATTTCCTCGATCTGGCGGGTAACCTTGGAAGCCTCGTCTAGAAAAAACGCTGGGAACTCACATACAACTGGAATGTCTTCTAGTTTAGAACTTTTTTTCAGTATCTAACACGTAAGCTATGTACATCTCACATCCTTGTCGAAGCAATCATTTGGTCTGCATTCACTGTTAAAAATTTCTTCCGCTGTTTTCCGCCCTTGAACATTACCGTTGCATTTTCTGCAGTTCGCAATTTGACCTCTTTATTTGCGCAATCGATCTGAGCATTATAACACGCTAACCAATCCATTCCCAAAATGACATCAAACTCTCCTAGCTTAAAAGGAATCAAGTCTACCGAAAAATGATGTCCGGCTATTTTATATCACATGCAGGACATACTCGATCTACTGGAACTTGGTCGTCATTCGCTAATTTTATAATTAACATCCTGCCCAAACCATTCGATTTCGTAATGTAACTTATCAAGGAATTCTTCAGAAATAAATGAGCGAGTAGCTCCAGAATCAATTAATACTTTTGAACTTACGGAATTCACCAAAAGCGTACCTGCAATTACACTCGACTCTGCACTGCTTCTTCATTGTCATGTTGACAAAGTTCTGGCTCTGGGTTGATTAGGCGGTGGCGGAGGTAATGCCAACCACTCTTGGAATACTGGCTGCCATGGCTGGTCCTTTACAATTTCTAGCAATATGCCCTTTCTTTCCACACTGGAAGCAAGTAATTTCCGCTGTTTTTCCCACTGGACATTCGTTAGAATAATGCCCTTTCCTACTTACATCAGTAACATATCACATCCTTTTTGATACATATGCCGGTATGTTTTCGATTACATATCTTGCAGTACGGCACTGGGACTCTGACCATTCCCTGCTGAACCGGGGGCTTGGAAACGATTACCTATTTTTTGGGTACCTTGTCCTATCCTTTTGAAATTCAAATTTGTCCGGACTTGAAATCCCCGGTTTTCTGCTGGAGTGGTCTTGGAAACTTCCCTGTCCTTTATCTTGCTGAGATCTTTCACTTTCCCCTTCAATAATCAAGCTTCCTGGACTACGGCGGTATACGTTGTTAATTCAAAAACTGCAACTTGTCCACGGATCCACGGTCGTAATCCTTCTTGAAACCTTGAACTAGCTTATCTTCAGTATCAACCTATTCTGGAACAAACCTATCCAACTCAGTAAATTGGGCCTCATACTCTGCTACAAACATATTTCCCTGCTTCAGTTCCAAAAACTTAATCTGTATTTGGTTTTCACGTAGCGAGGAAAATGCTTTCTAAGAACAATTCTTTAAACCTATCTCATGCAATAACATTCTTCAACCCTCTAAAGCCTTTTTAGATTCCCACCAATAATTTGCCTCCTCCGTTCATAAGTAACTAGCAAAAGTCAGTCTTCTGCTATTCACCTATCTTGACTAGCGCAAATGCTTTCTCTATTTCTTTCAACAGGTGGTAGCCTTAATAGGATCAGTAGATCCCTCAAATTCTGGAGGTTTAACCGACTGAAACTGCTTGAAAGTAATAACAGTAATGCTGGTGGTATCTGAGGCTCATGACGAATTGGCTGCTGTACATTTGTTATTGAATCTGTTGCTGCAGATGCTGCATCGTTGCTGCATTATTACCATCTATTGTTGCATCAGATGGAACATTGGTTCATGGTCTCATTAGTCCTGTGCTTCGAAATTACTGTTAGAAGTCTCAGTCCTAGTCCTTTCTTTTTGTGCCATCTTCTGATAATAAACGAGTGATATTTCTTTAACAGTTTATAAATAATTGACAGTAGGTAAGAAAACAATTTATCCTGTATTAACAACATGGTTCGAATAAAGAAAACAGTTCTTAATATAAAAACAGGAAATGTAAATAGTTAAATAAAATGGTTGTTCTTTTCTTTCTCATTTTTTTTCAACAGAATTTATAATATGAAAAGCTGTAAAACAATAAAGTGAAGATAAATGTTGTAAAACTGTAAAGACTGAAATTTAAATAAAGAAATTTGAAAAGTTCGTTTATTATATATGACAACCAGCCTCAGGTGTAAATGCTTGATACAAAAAGTCTCGCTCTGCTGGTTATCCCCATGGCTACAAGTCACACTAATTACTATCAGTCAAACTACTACTACAGGTTAAACTACTATTACATACATACACACTACTCAATATGTTATACTATGCTGCATCCATATACATCTGCACTCCGAAGTGACTGTCTTAAAACCCAGGCGGAATACGCCTCATCTCCTCCCTAAGTGCCTAGACCAAAGTTCCTGTGCCAAGCGGAATATCCTGTAGAACTTTGTGAAAGATGGTGGTCCTTCATGGGTCAAATCATCGAGCTCCCAAGTGGCACTCATCAAAACCGACTGTAATCTCTGTCTCATAAAGTAATCCGGCTGTAGGGCCGCTAACGGTCCTCTGTCCCTCTGGTCAAACAAGTGCATAATCTCTCGGCACTGTGCTCTCCAATACTTCACATCATCCCTAATAACCCTGTACTCATGTATGGTACCATATACGGCTGTGCAACCTGACCCACTGACTTCTGTAACGGAACCCTCGGTATACCTGTACCCCCTGCTGTGGCAATCCCAACTATAATCCACATTATGCTCTCCCATCCCCTCGACTGGAATCATCTGAACTATGTCCGGCTCTGGGGCATGCACTGGTATAGGAGGTAACACTGGGGGGTGGTGGTAACTCTGGCTCAATCCCCGGTATAAACTGATGCTCAAGTGGTAAAGGAACCATCGGCTCAAAGAACTCAAATGAATCAAACATCTCTATAGGGTCCTGGGCTATCCCCTGTACTGGTGGCACTGGCTCCTGTGGAAATGGTGGTGGAGGTGGTAGAGGAGGAAACATGTACTCAGATACTGGAGGTATAACTGGTTGCTGCTGGCCCGGTGACTGTCCTCTCCGAAGAAGCCGAATATCCTGAAGACGCCATCTAATAATATACCAAAGAAAGAAGAAAGGTCACTGATCAATCCTAAGATTTATACCTTCCTATTCTAATCTGACCTAAATCCTAACACCACTCTTCCTATTTGACTATCCCTATCCTATGTGATCTCCCTATCTTATCTTAACCCTAATGTTCTTGTTTTCAGGGACCAAACCTACAGCTCTGATACCAAACCTGTAACGCCCTCCAGACCGCGGGTATAAGTCTGGGGGTTACTAGCTAATCACCAAACTTGTACAATCTGATTAATAATTAATGAGAAATGAAAACTAACCCTTTTAAACACTAACCAGGATCTTTTTAGGTTGAAGTATGAAAACAAGAACCTCTACCTACTTATTACAAACCAAAATTCAGAATCTCACAAACTCTTTTATTACAAACCATTGTCTATTCAATTTTAAAACTAAGTTCATCTTTTATTCAAACACACACACTAACTATCTACACTCCACCTGCTCGAGAAACTCAAAGCTTTCTTCCTGGATTGGGATCAACACCTTGGGTATGAGAGGATCTCGAGGATTGACCCGCTTCTTTACCACTCGAATCCTGATGGGTTTCATCTTCCTTCTTAACTGAAAATAATAAGGTGAATACAACAAAAAGGGTGAGCCAAAAATTACTCAACAAGTCCACAAAATATAAACAGTGTTAAAGCAATTTAAACGAAACCGCAATCCCGGGTATATCTGCAAAGATATAACCCCACGAGAATAGAAAGAAGGCCATCACTGGCGAGTACAAATGAACTAAACTGGACACAAGTTCGCATCTATATTCTGCTGATCAGTCAGAATATAATGCAGATCAATATCTCCATTGTTAGGTCACACACACACTGTAGAGGGGGTGAATACTAGTGTATAGTACACTCAAATCGAACTTTAAGAACTTAAGTAACAGAAAAGCAAACTTTATTGAAACAATAAACTCTGTTACAGTATGGAACTGTTACCTCTCAGTGATGAACAAATATCACGAGAGCTGCTAGGGTTACAATGAATAATCTTCTCTAATAATGATAACACTTATAGTGTAAACCCTATGTCTGTGTTTATATACTACACAGTTACAAGATAATCGCTAATTGATATAGGAATATAATTCTGCTTCCTAAAATATATCAATCAGATATCTTTTCTTCCAAGTATTCCATTCTTTACAGAATTCCTTCTTCATGCATATCTCTTCTTATGTTTATCTGTATCTTCTTTCCTTTAATCAGCTACTGTCCTTATCTGATCGTCCTTCAGCACTTAAGTTCTGATATCTATCTTCTGATGATTATCTCCTGATAACATAAGTACTGATATCCTTAAGGTCCTGACTTCCAGTATAAGTACTGATCAACAGTTAAGTACTGATTTATCCTGTTCAAGTAAGATCTGAAAGCTAAACATAAAACATATTAGCCATGACATTATCAAATATATCTAACAATCTCCCCCAACTTGTAAATTAACATAATATACAAGTTTAACAGATATTTGATGATGTCAAAAACATTAAGTACAAATGTATGAGAATTAGACTAGATAACTACAACTTACAGTCCTTAAAGCTTTTACCAATTTCAACTTCTGATAATAACTTCAGTCTGTATAAATATCAGAATTTAAGCAGTTGTAGATATTCGACTTCGCTTCATCAATTTTCTGATCTCTCTGATGTCAGGAGTTGTTCTGAGATAGTTCTTCAACAAACATTTCTCAGCATATCTGAGTTCATTAATCATTCTCCTTTTGACATCTTTAAGCTCTGCAGTATCTTCACCAGTTTGAAAGATTGCAGCTCTGAGATCATTGATCTTTGCTTTTCTTAACTCCTGATCTAGTCTTATGACATAAGCTTTGTCAGACTCTAGATTGAATTCAAGTCCCTTAATACCAAGATATGTTTGATCTGTGCAGTATTAGGCTTCATATCAACAATATCACCATTGTGATCTCTATACTTTGGAACATATATGCTGTCAGACTTAACAGAATAAAGCCTTTTCTGTCTCTGAATCTGTTCTTTTAAGTAGTTTGCAGCAGGTCTCTGTTATTCTGTCATCCACTTGAAGTAAGAAAAGTACATGCTCCAATTCTTCAAAATTACTTCAATGGAAATGGCATTTTGTCTTATATGATAAATCCCTACCATCTGTCATGAAATACAACATGATGTATTCTTTCAAGTAGGTTGGTAAACCATCTGTACAGATTCCAGTTAATTCAATCTCTCAGGAGTTGCTCCAATACCCTGGTTCACTCAAGGAAGTTGGATCATTGGTAGTGTTGTGTACTCTTCTTTCATCAGCACTTCCCAATCCAGTTTTATCTCTAGCTTCCTTTCCAGTAACTACTCTTGCTTCAAAACCACTTGCAGTAGTCCTCAAAGATTGAGTATGTTTTGCTTTAGTGAATCCTGGTAGGAGTGTCTTTGATCTATTTTCTGATATCAAGTTAACTTGAGCTATGTCAGAGGTTACTTGCTTCTTTCTGAATATCAGAACTTACAATTTCTTGACTCTGAACAACTTGAGCCATGTCAGAGGTTGTTTAAGAAACTTTTCTTAAAGTCAGAGCAAGATCATCCTTTTCATCAGTAATTTCTTCTTCCTCAGGAGGTACATAAACCTTGATAGGTTCACCAACCTTTTCTTTACCCTTGGATCTTGGATCTATCTGTGGTTGTGATCTAGCCAATGTTGCTTCAGTATGCGTCCTTTCTTTGATCACAATGCCTTTGAGTTTTGGAAGTGACTTTTTACCAGAAGCTTCAGATTTAGATTTGACTTTCTCTGATTTAAGTCTGGCTTCTTCTTCCTTTAAACTTTCCAAGTCCATTCCTGGATTTTCTTGAAGAAATAACTGTCTTGACATTTCCTTCATCAAGATCTAGAAGTTCATCAGAACTTATCCTTTTACCAGCAGCAGAACTTATTATTTTCCCAGTATCAGAACTTGTCCTGTGACTAGCTTGTCTTGATATAAACCTTCTACCTTGACTATGACCGCTACCCATTCCAGAGTATCCTTGATCATCATTTCCATCATCCTTTCCTTGCAGTGTCTTGTTAGTTTTGCATTTGGACTTAATTACCTTCTCCCCCTTTTTGGCATCAGCAGGTAGTAAAAGAGAGATAAGTAATTCCACTGAGGATTGGATTTCAGTAAGTTGCGATTGCTGAGAAGCTTGATTTGTCAGAATTCATCAATCTGAGCTTGTTGTTTCTCTTGAGTTTTCTCAATATAAGCAATCCTGTCAATGGTAGGTTGAAAGAACTTTTTCTTATCAATTTTCCAAACTTGTTCCTGTTTGATAAAGTTCTCCTGAATCTTGTGTAGCTCTGCATGAGTAGTTAAATGAAGACCTTGTAGATGTTTAGTACTCAATGCAGTGACTCTAAGCTGGGTTTTAAAATCATCAGAATTTAACATTTCATCAGCTTTAGTCAAGTGCTCAGCAAGATGTTTTTCAGTTGGAACACATGAACTGAGTTCCATTCCTTAGTCCACTCCTGACCTGCAGGAGTTTCACTCCAAGGTACTGGTGCTTCCCCGGTAACAAACTTCTTTACCAGTTCAGACTTAGAAAGAGTCTGTTGAGGAGTATGTCCTGAAGGACCTACTTCATCAGCATCTACAGTTGGAGCAGCATCACCAGTATCTCCAACATTTACAGCATCAGAACTTAAAGAATCAGTATCTTCTGATAAGACAACAGTGTGAGTAGCAATGGAGGCTTCAGCATCCTCTAATTGCTGATCTGATACTAAGTTCTGATCAACAGCCATATCCTGATGCTAACCTAAAGTATGATCATCAGCATCTTGATGCAGAGAAGGTGTTGTTGATAACTCTGGAGTTTGAACAACATCAGTAACAGGTGTTGTGGAAGGATTATTTGCTGTTGGAGCTTCTAAGAGAAATACTTCAGACACAACCAAGTGTTGAACATCAATATCAGCACTTGTGCCTGGATCAATAAGAGACACAGATGGTGAGTTAGCCTTGTCAGATACAGCTTCCTGAGATGGAGTTGATGGAGAAGAAGTGACTGGAGCAAATTCCTTGTCTTGTGAGATCAGAGATTCCTGATCCCCTTCCTTAGCTGCTTCCTCTTCATCGTCTGAAACTAGCCTTTGTGCCCTCTGTTTCTTGTACTTCCTTGTTGATTTGGATTCCTTGGGAGTTTCAGGAACTGTCATTCGTCTAAGCCTCTTGAGAAGCCTAGAACCCCCAATTTCAGAATCCTTCTGAGAAATCTCTTTCTCAGCTTCAGTGTGATCAGAACCATTTGCCTAGTTTCAAGGAAAAACCGTTCCATTTATCAAGAGAAACAGTTTTAATTCAAAATTTAAACCGTTATCACTGATTGAATTATTTTTCACTGCATCATTAATATTCTGAAAATACATCACATGAAAATTACCAAGATAAATTAGATAAGTAAGTGCTGAAAACGAATCAGAACTTAATATAAAACAAAATTTATATGGTCATCAGAATATCAATCAGGATTTATCAACACAAGATAAAATAACTCAGAGACAAAATCTTGAAGTAAAAACAACTTTCATTAATATATCAAGACAATACATTTATGAAATGGAAATTACATCAATACTTATACAAGATTTTCCCTAAGCTTCTAAACCTAACATCAATAGCCTTAGTCCTAGCTAAGAAGCCTGACAAAGCTGATGATGAAGAAAAATAGGAAGAAGACGAGATTAAATATTCTTCTTCTTCCTACTCTCGACAAACAGAATGGCGAGGCGGATGATTCGCTCTTGCTGGCGGAGAGCTGCCAGTCTTTCCTCCTCCATTCGCTCCAGATGGCGATGGTAATCCATATAGAAGAACAGGAGGTGGGTCAGTACCTCCTGTGGGACAGAGTCCCATATCTCCTCAGGAATGGCTGTGACATGCCATTCCTGCTGCCAGTCGGCACAGCTTAGCTCCATATTGAAGTTTTGGTAGTTCAAAAACATGTTGTATCTGACCATTGTGTTTTTGAAAGAAAAAGTATGAAGTTAAGTGTGTGAGAAGGAATTTGATGGGAAGGCTGACGTGAAGTGGCTGCTTATATAGGCAAGAGAATGCCAGGAGACGTAAAAAAAAATTGAATGCCGACAGGTAGAATTAATTCTACCTCGTCTCCCTAGACTTTGAAAAGAGTAATATCCATTGGAAAGAGGAATCATGGTGTAAACCGCACAAGAAACAAGTAACATTGGACTGATCAGATACAAATACCATGAATCCTAACCATAATGACTATTAATCTTCCACTTCAACATTTCAATTATTAACTGAGACTGTTATCAAATTTTATTCACAGATAAGTCAAGTAAAACATTAGACTGGAATATCAGAACTTAGTCTTATATCAGAACTTAACAGTCATCAGAACATAATTTCTTAACTCGAAAAAGGAATGCCCATCTTAGTAAATCCTCATACAAGTTCTGAGTTATAGACTTCAGAACTTAATCATTAGATCGTGTAACTAGAACTTGTCCTCAGAATTTGTGCAAAGTGACACAGTGACTGTTTATCTAAAATAACATAGACCACCACAATAATTTTCATCATTCATATGGAGTGATTAGTGTGTGCATTAAGCTAAATAACAGACAAAGAGTAAAGTCTGATTCACTTCAGTACATCTTAGAAATAAGGCATAACTAAAATTTTGCTAAAGAGCTGTCATTGTCCTGAAACCTACTGATGAATGAGTTCATGCTTGAGTTCACCTCAACTGCTTTGTGCTAATTTTATGCATCTTTTGAAATTCTATTTTACAGTGGTTCTCAGTGTAAGTGAGTCACGACTGCTTATCAGAATATATGCCATTATCAGAGTATTTCTCCAGTAATCATAGAGTGTGAAAAGTCACTAAGAAAATATTTTGCTGTTCTAATGCATATTTACTTAATACCAGCAATGCACTTGGGTCGTCCCTTCCACATTTTTACTCTAGATCTCAAAAGAGTACCTGATTTTATTCTTTGATCTTTTTGCTTTTTCTTTTGATAAGTGAGGTTTATCAGCACTTAGTACATTCAGCAGTTTTACTAGTATCAGAACTTAACAGATGAGTAGCATTATTCTAATTTGTGACTTAGTAATAAGATATACAAAGTAAACTCAACTAAGCTCAATTATCAGAATTTGCTAGTGTCATAAGATTTCCACTGAAATAATTACTTCTTACATGGGATCATTTGTTTATTGAAGACTACTAGATCAATATCTAGCACAGTTATCCTCATAGGATTGAATAGGTACTTGAACAGACATATCACTTATCAGAGTTTAGAAACATATATCAGACAACAGTCAGTACTTAAAGACATTTATCAATTAAGCACAGAATACACAATGAGATTAATTCTGTAAATACTGAGCATAAAGTCTGATAACACAGAACAAGACTAAGCAGATTTAGAGAAAGAACCTGAAACCATTCCTAGTTCATTTACCAATCTTGTAAAAGTAGCTTCACACAGTGGTTTTGTGAAGATATCTGCTAGTTGTTGATCTGTGGGAACAAAATGCAATTCCACTGTACCTTCATCCACATGTTCCCTGATGAAATGGTACCTGATGCTGATGTGCTTTGGCATAGAGTGTTGAACTGGATTACCTGTCATAGCAATAGCACTTTGATTATCACAGTAAATAGGGATTTTGAAATATGTTAACCCATAATCCAGTAACTGATTCTTCATCCAAAGAATTTGTGCACAACAGCTTCCTGCAGCAATATACTCTGCTTCTGCAGTTGATGTGGAAATTGACTTTTGTTTCTTGCTGTACCAAGAAACCAATCTGCCTCCAAGAAATTGGCAGCTTCCACTTGTGCTTTTCCTGTCAATTTTGTGGCAAATAAAATCTGCATCTGAGTAACCTATTAGTTTAAAATCTGATTTTCTAGGATACCATAATCCCAGAGCAGCTGTTCCTTTAAGATACTTAAAGATTCTTTTTACAGCTGTTAAGTGAGGTTCTCTTGGATCTGCTTGAAATCTTGCACAAAGATAGGTAGCATACATGATATCAGGTCTACTAGCAGTTAGATAGAGTAGAGAGCCAATCATACCTCTGTATTCAGTAATATCTACTGATTTACCAGTATCCTTATCCAGTTTTGTTGCAGTGGCCATTGGAGTGGATGCACTTGAACAATCTTGCATTCCAAATTTCTTCAGCAAGTTTCTGGTGTACTTGGTTTGACAAATAAAAGTGCCTTCCTCATTCTGCTTGACTTGAAGGCCCAGAAAATAGCTAAGTTCCCCCATCATACTCATCTGATATCCTGACTGCATTAGTTTGGCAAACTTTTTGCAAAGTTTATCATTTGTAGATCCAAAAATGATATCATCAACATAAATCTGGACCAGAAGTAAGTCCTTTCCATGGTTGAGGTAGAACAGTGTTTTGTCTATTATCCCTCTGTTGAATCCACTTTCCAGAAGAAACTGAGCTAAAGTCTCATACCATGCTCTAGGAGCTTGCTTAAGTCCATAAAGTGCTTTATCAAGCATGTAGACATAATCTGGATGTTTGGTATCTACAAAACCTGGAGGTTGTTCAACATATACTTCCTCCTCCAATTCTCCATTGAGAAAAGCACTTTTCACATCCATTTGAAAGACAGTAAACTTTTTATGAGCAGCATAAGCCAAGAATATCCTTATGGCTTCTAACCTAGCAACTGGTGCAAATGTTTCATCGTAATCAATTCCCTCCTGTTGAGAATATCCTTTTGCAACCAGCCTTGCCTTATTCCTTGTAATTCTGCCATCACTGTCAGTTTTGTTTCTGAATACCCACTTTGTACCAACAACAGATCTATTCTTTGGTCTTGGCACTAGGGTCCAGACTTTGTTTCTTTCAAATTCATTCAACTCTTCCTGCATTGCTTGCACCCAATCAGCATCTTGAAGAGCTTCTTCCACTTTCTTTGGCTCAGTCTGAGAGAGAAAAGAATTGTAAAGACATTCATTTGAAGTACCTGTTCTAGTTCTGCCACCTGCATCAGGATTTCCAATTATCAAATCAGGTGTATGTGATTTTGTCCACTTCCTTGCAGATGAAAGGTTTTCTCTAGAACTGGATGCTCCCCCATGATCCATGCTATCTTCAATTTCATTTTCTGATGCTCCCCCTGAAACTATGCTCTCTGAGTTGGAGTCTTCAGTATTTAAATTTTCAGCACTATCAGAACTTGGCTTATCAGAACTTGACGAATCAGAATTTGAAGAGCCAGATGTATGTTCTGATGTTTCTTGAGCTGTGGTAGGATCTTGAGTATGCCCCCCTGTATCGGTGCATCTTCCCTTGGCGTAGTCACCGCAGTTTCAATAACATCAGAGTTTATTCCATCAGAGTTTATAGTATCAGGACTTAGACTTTCAGAATTTTCAGTATCAGAATTTGAGTCTTCATTTTCAAATCTCAGCTGATCATGGTCAATGAAATCTTCAAGACCAGTAATCTTCTTGTCATCAAAAGAGACGTTGATAGATTCCATGACTACTTTTGTTCTCAAATTATAGACTCTGAAGGCTTTTGTGGAAAGTGGATATCCAACAAAGATTCCTTCATCAGCTTTTAGATCAAACTTTGATAGCTGTTCAGTATGAGTCTTGAGAACAAAACACTTGCATCCAAATACATGAAAGTATTTCAGATTTGGCTTCTTCTTCTTCACCATCTCATATGGTGTTTTTCCATGCTTGTTAATGAGTGTTGCATTTTGAGTAAAACAAGCAGTCTGCACAGCTTCAGCCCAGAAATAGGTTGGAAGCTTTGCTTCTTCAAGCATTGTACGTGCAGCTTCAATGAGAGTTCTATTCTTCCTTTCAACAACTCCATTTTGCTGTGGAGTTCCAGGAGCCGAAAATTCCTGCTTTATTCCATGGTTTTTGCAGAACTCTTCCATTATCAAATTCTTGAACTCAGTGCCATTATCACTCCTTAAAACTTTCACAGAATCTTTGACCATTTTATCCAGATGTTTGACATGATCAATCAAGATTGATGCAGTTTCACTTTTTGTATGCAAGAAATACACCCATGTGTATCTGGTGAACTCATCCACTATGACCAATGCATACTTCTTCTTTGCAATAGACATGACATTTACTGGACCAAATAGATCAACATGTAGTAGATGATAAGGCTCAAGAATTGATGATTCAGTCTTGCTCTTGAATGAAGATTTTCTTTATTTGGCTTTCTGACATGAATCACAAAGACCATCAGGAGCAAATACTGTGTTTGGCAATCCTCTCACAAGATCTTTCTTGACTAGTTCATTTATATTGTTGAAATTTAAATGAGAGAGTTTCTTATGCCAATTCCAGCTTTCTTCAATTGATGCTCTACTCATCAGACAGATTGCAGAACCATCAGTACTTGTTGAAAGCTTAGCTTCATAAATGTTACCACGCCTGTATCCTTTCAGAACAACTTTGCCTTTAGATTTACTCACAATTTCACAGTGTTCTATAAAGAAATCAACATGATAACCTCTGTCACAGATTTGACTTATACTTAGAAGGTTGTGTTTAAGTCATGAGACCAGAGCTACTTGTTTAATTATGACATTTCCAAGATTGATATTGCCATATCCCAATGTTTTTCCAATGTTGCCATCTCCATAAGAAACACTTGGGCCAGCTTTCTCCATAAAGTCTGATAGCAGGGCCTTATTTCCAGTCATATGTCCTGAACATCCACTGTCCAGAACTAGAATATTTTTTCTGTTGCCCTGCAATCACAAAGACCACTAATTATTAGTTTTAAGGACCCAGACTTGCTTGGATCCTTTGGCCTTATTAAGTTTGTTAACATTTACAGCGGATTTAGCATCAGAGTTTATGTTAACATTTTTCTTATCAGAACTTATACTATCAGACTTTGAATCAGAATTTACACTAGAAGGAACAATGGAAACTTTCTTCAAAGAAGGTTTTATTTGATAATAATCATAATACAAGCTATGATATTCCTTACAAGTATAAATGGAATGCCATAAACTACCACAATGAAAACAAGGATTTTGTGGTTTGTATCTGACAGACTGGCTCTTAACTCCTGACTTTGAAGGTAAGGAGTTAATATTCTTATTCTTCCTGCAAAAAGAAGCCAGATGGTTAGAACTTCCACAGTTATGACATGTTTTCCTAGAAGCATCAGGAACAGGTTTATAATTATTGCTTTTATTCACACCTTCCTTTCCATTCCTATTTTTCCTAGGTGATTTTACCTTGTTTGCATTCTTGACATCTTTCAGCTTATGCTTAAGCTGCTTCTTAGTCATTAAGCCTATGTTCACTTCAGCTGTCTTTTCCTGTTTTAGTTTGTCAGAAGTTAATTTCTTTGTAACTTCTGATTTTTCATTTTCAGACTTTACAGTTACAAACTTAACAGGTTTTAACTTTGGCTTTTGCTTATCAACAGACTTAATCTCTTCAGTTCCTTTATCATTCTTGTCTTCTCCATAACCTAAGCCCTCTTTCCAGTTTCCACTACTTAGCAAATTTTGAGTTGTTTTGCCAGAGTTAGTCCAAGTCCTGATAATCTCTCTTTCCTTTTCTAACTCAGTTTTTAGAGATTCATTTATTTTTAGCACTTCATCCCTAACATAAAAAGCATCATCTCTATCCTTCTGAGTTTGATGGAACATGACTAACTCTTTTTCTAAGAAATCATTTCTTTTCTTAAATGCAAGGTTTTCAGAAGTTAATCTTTCACATATTAAAGTTTGATCTCTATAACTAACAAACATGATTTTAAGATATCTTCTCAACTCATTAATATCATCAGTATGAAAAGCTTAAGTAGTCTGAGGTACCTTTGTTTCAGCAGCTTCAGAACTGCTCTCAGCACTTTTTTTATCAGCATTTGCCATCAATGCATAGTTTTCCTCACTTTCAGAGTCTGAGGTGTCTGTCCAACTTTTCTGCTTTGTGACAAGAGCCTTGCCTTTGTCACCCTTTATCTTCTTGCAATCAGGAGATATGTGGCCTTTCTCACCACAATTATAGCATTTAACATTGGTGTAATCTCCTCTGTCAGACTTTCCTCCTCTGCTTTCAGATCTTCTGAAATTCTTCTTATCAGAACTTATGCCTTTCCTGGAAAACTTCTTTCCCTTCCTTAACTTCCTGTATGCAATCTTTGTGATCCCTTTCACCATAAGAGCACACAGCTTCATCATCTCCTCATCAGCATCAGTCTCAGGCAAGCTTTCAGAATCTGAGTCATTATCACTCTCAGAACTTGATGACTCAGTATCAGACTTTATGAAAAGAGCTTTACCCTTGTCCTTTTTTGAGGAAGCTGCTTTGGGGAATTCTTCTTCAGCCTTAAGAGCAACTGTCCTTGACTTTCCTCCTTTCCTTTTGCTTTTTTGTTCCATCTCCAGCTCATGAGTCTTGAGCATTCCATAGATTTCGTCAAGAGTTGTTTCATCAAGATTGTAGTTGTCTCTTATTGTCGTTGCCTTCAAATCCCAGCATTCAGGAAGAGCTAACAGGAACTTAAGGTTTGAATCTTCAAGATCATACTCTTTATCAACCAATGACAAATCATTCAAAAGTTTGACAAATCTATCATATAAATCATAATATGACTCATTAGTCTTTGAGTCAAAGTGTTCATACTCTTGAGTGAGTATTGTCTTCCTGTTCTTCTTAATTGTGTCAGTTCCCTGACACCTTGTTTCCAGAGCATCCCATATCTCCTTAGCAGTCTTGCAGTTGATTACCCTGTTTAACATTACATTATCAATGGCACTATACAGTAAGTGTCGTACCTTAGCATCCTTAGCAATTGATGCTATATCTTCAGCAGTATAATCACTATTTTCCTTTGGTACGGTCTTTGCTGCTTCACCTGCAACTGCAACAGCGAGCTTGGTTGGTTTGTGAGGGCCTTCCTTGATTCTATCAAGGTATTCTGGATCTGTTGCTTCCAGGAACATGGTCATCCTTACCTTCCATATGGGATATTCAGATGGTCTCAGTATGGGAACTCTGATGGTCTCATACCGACTCTGAATTTGTGTCTTTGGTGGTTCCTCAGTTTTGGTAGGCTTAGTTGAAGTTTCTGTGTCCGACATGATTGTGTTTGGATCTTTAACTGTATGTATGTTAACAGAGTAGCTCTGATACCAATTGTTAGGTCACACACACACTGTAGAGGGGGTGAATACAGTGTATAATACACTCAAATCGAACTTTAAGAACTTAAGTAACAGAAAGCAAACTTTATTGAAACAATAAACTCTGTTACAGTATGGAACTGTTACCTCTCAGTGATGAACAAATATCACGAGAGCTGCTAGGGTTATAATGAATAATCTTCTCTAATAATGATAACACTTATAGTGTAAACCCTATGTCTGTGTTTATATACTACACAGTTACAAGATAATCGCTAATTGATATGGAATATAATTCTGCTTCCTAAAATATATCAATCAGATATCTTTTCTTCCAAGTATTCCATTTTTTACAGAATTCCTTCTTCATGCATATCTCTTCTTATGTTTATCTTGATCTTCTTTCCTTTAATCAGCTACTGTCCTTATCTGATCGTCCTTCAGCACTTAAGTTCTGATGTCTATCTTCTGATGATTATCTCCTGATAACATAAGTACTGATATCCCTTAAGTCCTGACTTCCAGTATAAGTACTGATCAACAGTTAAGTACTGATTTATCCTGTTCAAGTAAGATCTGAAATCTAAACATAAAACATATTAACCATGACATTATCAAATATATCTAATAAACTCGATTATAGATATATTTGTTTTGATTAGCACAATGCGGACTGTAAACTTAAATGAATCAAAATATAAGTAATTAAAAACAAGAGTCTTTAAAAACTTTCTGGTGGATTTAAACAATTCCACCAGAGATATATATATTATATCGAGAGGACTCTGTGTGCAGAAATGCTCACAGCTGCTTACAAATGGAACTGCTGAGAATACAGGAAATGCTAAAGATTATGCTTACAAAGATTTCTCTGTTTTTGTGTTTCTCAGCTCTCTCAGTTATTTTTCTATTTGCTACTCTCTTGGTTTATATAATACCAAGATTATAAAGTCAAAAAGACTGAACAAATATAAAATCTAACAGTCTTAATCGTTGCTGCTTTTCGTCCTTTATTACCCAGTTAATGGGCTTCCACAATGTGTTTGTATACAACTCGACGGCTTTGTGTCAGCTTTCACTGTTTAACTGATGTTTGAATTCTTGATATGATCATCCGTCGACTTTCAGATCATCCGTCGATGACTTAATTGATCATCTGTCGACTGCTATGTTAAACATCCGTTGATAGTCATTTGATCATCCGTCGAAGACTTTGTTAATCATCCGTCGGTAGCTATTTTGGCACTTGACTTCATTTCACTTATACAGAATTACAAGACATTACTTATGTACAATTAATCAACCTATTCTGCATATCTAGTTAAAGCCAACATGACTTATATGCTGCTACAGATTCTATACAAAGGTGCATACATCACTGTGTTACAAACTTATTGTTACATAAGCTACTTACTCGATGGATAATGAGTTAATCATCCGTCGGGACTATAATGAGTTATCCGTCGGGACTATAATTCTTATCCGTCGAGTGCTACATAATTTCACTAAGTAAAATCTACTTAGATGTTTTGTTTAAGTGATCATCAAGTACACAACATATTCACAACAATTCCATATATGTAGAATAAAATAATAACTCTTAGTGATTTAAGACATTATTTTGTATTTTAACTCCAACAATGATCCTTTCATACATTCCTTATCATTATTATATTAATATATTTATAAAGAATTGGAAAAAAAAGGAAGGAGGAGAGAGAAAAGGAGTAAAAAAAGAGTGAGAATTGAATTTTTTATTGATAAAAACAAAATAAGTGATGGTTAAGGGATCCTTATTGATAAGGTATAAGATGTTGCTCTTTTTAAGGGATTACTAAGAGGTTGTTGGAGCACTATTTTTACTCAAAATCCTTATAATCTTAGTTAAGAGCTCATATAAGTAATCTGTTGTACTTGCTCTAAGGAACAACTAGTCATCCCTTATATCATTTTTATTAATAAAATATTTATTACTCACTCTTTCTTCCACTTTTTTCTTTCTCTTTCTTCCACTTTTTGTTCATATTTTTTCAAATTTATTATTATAATAGTAATGAGTTTAGAGATCATTGTTGAAGTTGAAATTTAAAATCATGTCATAACTTACTAAGAGTTATTATTTTATAATATGAAAGCTCCTAACACACTGTTGGACATCTTGGACTTGCTCTGAGATGTTGCTCTTAATTTTTTAAGGGATTATTAAGAGGCTGTTGGAGCACCATTTTTGCTCAAAATCAACATAATCTTAGTTAAGAGCTCATATAAGTAATGTGTTGGACTTTTTCTTATAATTTGGCTTTAAAATGTCTTTTTGTATTAAAATATAATTTCAACTCCAATATTACATTCATTTTGAAACCAAATATTTTCAAATTTAACTAAACTTTTTTACTTTCTCCTTAATTTCATTTAAAGCACATTAACATGTATTTCATTTGTATTTGTTTGATGATTTGGTTAGATGCATAAATGCATCATTTCTTTCAAATTTAAAATATATATGTATATATGCATATTTACATTTAAATATAAAATCTCTTCAGGGTTGAAATTTTTAACATTTAATTTTAAAATATAAAAATGACATCAAAAATAACATTGCATTAGACTTGCTCTTAGTTATTCAGAGTAATGGAAGAGATATCAAACGTAGTGCAGAGGGTCTTTGGCAACTTGGTTTTCCGTAGTTGGCCACTCCGGCATGTTAGTAAACGTAAAAATGATAATCGGTAATGTGAAATCTGCGTTTGTTGGTCTTCTTTTTCCCAGAACACGCATTTCTTTGGATATATCTAAATCTTGTGTCAGCTTACCTGAAGTGCAAAATTTGCCTAAGAGGCTTGGAATGTAAAAATTTAGGTACCCTTCTATTTTTTTTCTTGGCCAAGACAAAGCACCCAAAATGCTCCTCCTACAGAGAAAGCCGATAGATATGTCGCGGTTTGCCCAGTCACCATGATTAATTGTCTTAAATTCTGTCATCTAAAACGTTAAATATTCTGTTCAAACTACGTTCACGGCATTATATAAACTATCGCACCCTATACTCAATGACTTGATCATGTGTCTCCGTCCCTGCACACCATATAGAAGGTCATATAGAAGACAGAGACTACACTAATAATAGATACCCGTGTAATTGTTGAATGTAATATTTAAACTAACACGTATGTATTTTTATAGTATCTATGACTGTTTTATTAACAAACTACCTTTCTTTAAAGGGCATGTTTCATGGGAGCTGGATTAATGTAATATGTAAGAACATCTACCACAATTCGATCTTATTGTTCGCTTCCATGTCTCTCTCGTAGCTTACGTATTCGACACTTTCAACTAAATATAAACATTGAAACATGTAGTAATTGTTTAATACAACTAGCTGTGGGCAGATACCAATATGTTCTTGGTTTCATCTAAGAAAACCTATCCTTCATAGGTGTTAACTAAGGTATGTCTCTTTCTATTTGCATAAATATTAGATAAGTATGAGTAGTGTATATTCTTTAAGCTTAGATGTCTTGGTTTGCAGAGGATTCTTTCATATGAAGAAGATAAAGATCGAATAAAGAGGTTTCGGAGAATAATGAAGAAGGCTTTCTTGGGTTCGGTTTTGATAAGCCTGATAGGTGGATTGCTTTTAAGTTACTGGGAATACAAGTATCATTGTGTTAATAGTGAGCTATGGATGGTTCCTGTTGGTCTCATTCTGTTCTTCACTCCTGTCATAGTTTGGTCATCTGTGGCTGTGTCTGATATGATCAGTACTCCTGAAGTCAACGTTTCGAGCCAACCGAAAAATGCTGGACTAAGATCTGGGGAAAGATCATGATCATTAGATTCATAAAAGAATTCCATCACAGACTTCTTGCAATCTCTTCACATTTTGAACTTTGTAGGTGCAAAGTAATATGTTCAATACCAGAATTCATCTTACAAAGAGGTGCACGTGTGCAAAGTAATATGTTCAATACCAGAATTGATCTTACAAAGAGGTGCATGTGTGTGTTGATTCTCTTTTACATCTAGTATCTAGTATCTAGTATCAAGTATCTTCCTAACATGTTTTAGGATTGAGTGTCACTAGGCTTGAAATCAAATTTGAGTAACTTGGACATATATTATTCCAATTTCATCATTCATGTGTTCCGCATTTATTTATTTATTTATTTATATTACTTAACACACTCACACACTAATCTGGTCTTTCATAACTTTTAAATTCGGATATCATCAAAGAGAGCGAGTAAGATACTCTAACATAACTTTTAAATTCGGATATCATCAAAGAGAGCGAGTAAGATACTCTAACGTGTCTATTTAAATTTAGAATGGATTAAAACAAATTATAGTAAACCCGAATGCATTTAAATAAAAATGTTCAACTCGGATCACTCAATTATTCCACAGCATGCATAAGGAAATAGGTGTCACATATTTAAATTACAATTCGCACCTCTATTACAGCATTCTCCATGCTAAAACTTTAAAAATTAATTGGCAAGTATACTTCATCCTTGCTTCCCGCATTAATCAATTAATTATTACTTCCTCCATTTTAATTTATCTATTTACCCGATGCTCACTTGAAGATTAGCGGCTGCGGGTTAACTACGATAAAAATGGTTAAAGAGGGGATAACTATCCTCTTGATCACATGTTCGAATCCCCACGGGAGGAGAATTTATAATTATGTCTCCTGAGTTAGAGTCTGTCGCTTAATTGCGTTTTACCTTGGTTCAAGTGGTTTACGTGACCCCGTAGGGTTTACCTTTGTGCGCACCCGAAGGATAGCGACTGCAGGTTATTTACGATAAAAAATTATATATAACTTTAAAATAGTTGTATACTTGATACTTATAGGCAAATATGTGTATACACATTCTTGATTTAAAATCGCTGATTATATACCCTAAATTTAAAATTGTTTCTAATCACATCATCAAATAATTAGAAATGAGATACATTTTATCGTGTTTTAAATGAAACTTAGAAAAAGTGACATAATTTAGATAAAGTTGAAAATATTTATTTCAAAATGTATTTAGCATTGTAGTTAAAATTTTATTTTTTTACTAAGCAGTAAAATATTAACATTTGTGTTCCTGAGATTAAATTCAGAAAGAAAGAGAAAGATCTGTGCTAAATTATTTTTTCCATCGCGTTCTCAAGATTTTTTAAGATAAGGACAGAAAATAAAATATATGAAAATTAAAAATGAGTAAATTTTGTTTTCAGAAGTCGGATGATTGAGAGAGATGATTAGAGTAACAACTATATTTAATATTTTAACATATTTTTACTTTGTTTTCTTCAAAAACGTAAGAACACAAGAAAAAAGTTAATTACCAAATCTTTTCTTTTCATTTCTATAATATTTCATCGCTTTTTTTTTAACTCAAAAACTCCGGGCTGGCCCTGAACATTTGAAGGCCCTGTGCGAAATTAAAAAAAGGACCCATTAAATATTTCCAGTTACGTTGTGTTCCCGAATTAATGAAATAAAATGAATAGGAAAAAAATATTATGTTCCCGAATCAATAAAAAGAAAAGAATTTCCGAATCAATAAAAAAATTATTTTTTTCTCTAAATTTTTCCAAAAGTGGTAACAAGATTTTAGAGATAAATATATAAGATTTTCCCCTACATAAAATATAATTAGAGATTTATCAAATCATGAATATCATAAATATAAAAAGATAACATTATTTTACTACTACTCAGAAATGATATAATAATACAACAATAAATAAAATATGATTAGTCTATAGCTGTAATTTAATTTTTAATCGTATATTTTTCAATATATGTATATTTATTTTAACAATATCATAAAAAACTTTCAAAAATATAAATTATATTGTAACAATTTCAAAAATAAAGATATATATATATTAAAAAATTATAATTTTTTTAAAAATAAAAAGGGTAAATTTTAAAAAACTGTGCATCGCAGGGATATAAGCTACTATATAAAAATGCGTACTATACTAAGTTAGAATGTGTAGTAAATATAATTATTTAATTTGATAAATGATAAATCAGTTAATTTATGTATTGACCTTGTTAGGTCACACACTCTGTAGACGGGGTGAATACAGTGTAAAGTACAATCAAATCGAACTTTAATATCTCAAGTAACAGAAAACAAACTTTATTGAAACAATAAACTCTGTTACAATATGGAACTGCTACCTCTCAGTGATGAACAAATATCACGAGAGCTGCTAGGGTTATATTAAATAATCTTCTCGAATATGATAACACTTATAGTGTAAACCCTATGTCTGTGTTTATATACTATACAGTTACAAGATAATCGCTAATTGATATGGAATATAATTCTGCTTCCTAAAATATATCAATCAGATATCTTTTCTTCCAAGTATTCTATTCTTCATAGAACTCCTTCTTCATGCATATCTCTTCTTATGTTTATCTCGATCTTCTTTCCTTTAATCAGCTGTCGTCCTTATCTGAACGTCCTTCAACACTTAAGTTCTGATATCCATCTTCTGATGATTATCTCCTGATAATATAAGTACTGATATCCTTAAGTCCTGACTTCCAGTAAGTACTGATTTATCCTGTTTTAAGTAAGATCTGAAAACTAAATATAAATCATATTAGCCATGACATTATCAAATATATCTAACAATCTCCCCCAACTTGTAAATTAGCATAATATACAAGTTCAATAAATATTGGATGATGTCAAAAACATTAAGTACAAATGCATGAGAATTAGACTAGATAACTACAACTTACAGTCCTTAAAGCTTTACCAATATTTAACTTCTGATAACAGCTTCAGTCTGTAAAAATATCAGAATTTAATCAGTTGTAGATCTTGACTTGGCTTCATCTACTGATCTCTCTGATGTCAGGAGTTGTTCTGAGATAGTTCTTCAACAAACATCTCTCAACATATCTAAGTTCATCAATCATCCTCCTTTTAGCATCTTTAAACTCTGCAGTATCTTCACCAATTTGAAAGATTGCAGCCCCGAGATCATTAATCTTAGCTTTTCTTATATCCTGATCCAGTCTGATCAAATATGCCTTATCAGACGCAAGATTGAATTCCACAGCCCTGTAACCCAGAAAGGTAGTCATAATCTTAGCAGTGTTGGGCTTCATTTCAACTATATCACCCTTGTGATCTCTGTACTTTGGAACATATGTGCTGTCAGACTTAACAGAATAAAGCCTTTTCTGTCTCTGAATCTGATCCTTCAAATAGTTTGCAACACTTCCTGTCAATCTGTCATCCACTTGAAGTAAGAATAGTACATGCTCCAATTCTTCAAAATAATTCAATGGAATGGCATTTTGCCTTATATGATAAACCCTACCATCTGTCATGAAGTATAACAAAATGTGTTCTTTCAAGTAGGTATGGTAAACCATTTGTACAGATTCCAGTTGATTCAATCTCTCAGGAGTTGCTCCAATACCTGGTTCACTCAAGGAAGTTGGATCATTGGTAGTGTTCTGTATTCTTCTTTCATCAGCACTTCCCAATCCAGTTTTATCTCTTGCTTCCTTTCCAGTAACTACTCTTGCTTTAAAACCACTTGCAGCAGTCTTCAAAGGTTGAGTCTGTTTTGTTTTAGTGAATCCTGGTAGGAGTTTCTTTGATCTATCTTCTGATATCAAGTTAACTTGAGCTGTGTCAGAGGTTACTTGCTTCTTCAAAATATCAGAACTTACAGTCTCTTAACTCTGAACAACTTGAGCCATGTCAGAGGTTGTTTTAAGAACTTTTCTTGAAGTCCGAGCAAGATCATCCTTTTCATCAGTGATTTCTTCATTCTCAGGAGGCACATAAACCTTGATAGGTTCACCAACTTTTTCTTTACCCTTGGATCTTGGATCTATCTGCGGTTGTGATTTAGCCAATGTTGCTTCAGTATTTGTCCTTTCTTTTATCACAATACCTTTGAGTTTTGGAAGTGTCTTTTTACCAGAAGCTTCAGATTTAGATGTGATTTATTCTGTTTTAAGTCTGGCTTCTTCTTCTATTAAGCTCTCCAAGTCCATTCCTGGATTTTTCTGAAGAAATAACTGTCTTGACATTTCTTCATCAAGATCTAAAAGTTCATCAGAACTTATCCTTTTACCGGTAGCAGAACTAATTCTTTTCCCAGTATCAGAACTTGTCATGTGACTTGTGATTTCAGCTTTTCTTGATGAGAAACCTCTACCTTGACTATGACCTCTACCCATTCCCGAGTTTCCTTGATCATCCTTTTCATCATCCTTCCCTTTCAGTATCTTATCAGTCTTGCATTTGGACTTAATTACTTTCTCCCCCTTTTTGGCATCAGTAGGTAATAGAAGAGAGACAAGCAATTCCACTGAGGCTTGGATTTCATTAAGTTGTGATTGCTGAGAAGCTTGATTTTTCAGAATATCATCAATCTGAGCTTGTTGGGTCTCTTGAGTCTTCTCAATATAAGTAATCCTGTCAAAGGTAGGTTGGAAGAACTTTTTCTTATCAATCTTTTGAACTTGTCCTTGTTTGATGAATTCTTCCTGAATCTTGTGTAGCTCTGCATGAGTAGTTGAATGGAGACCTTGTAAATGTTTAGTACTCAATGCAGTGACTCTAAGCTGTGTTTTGAAATCATCAGAATTGAACATCTCATCAGCTTTTGTCAAGTGCTCAGCCAGATGCTTTGCAGATGGAGCACAGGTGACTGAATTCTATTCCTTAGTCCACTCCTGTCCTGCAGAAGTTTCACTCCAAGGCACTGGTGCTTCTCTTGTAACAAACATCTTAACAAGTTCAGTTTTAAGAACAGTTTGTTGAGGGGCATGTCCTGAAGGACCTGCTTCATCAGCATCTGCATTTGGAGCAGCATCACCAGTATCTCCAGCATTTGCAGCATCAGAACTTACAGAATCAGTATCTGCTGATAAAACAACAGTGTGAGTAGCAATGGAGGCGTCAGCATCCTCTAATTGCTGATCTGGTTCCAAGTTCTGATCAACAGCCATATCCTGATGCTCACCTATATTCTGATCATCAACATCTAGATGCAGAGAAGGTGTAGTAGATAATTCAGGAGTTTGAGCAGCATCAGTTACAGGTGTTGTTGATGGATTAGTTGCTGTTAGAGCTTCTAAACAAATTACTTCAGGCACAACCAAGGTCTGGATATCTATATCAGCACTTGTGCCTGTATTAACAGGAGATACAGACTTTTGAACAGGAGACACAGATGGTGTGTTGGTCTTTTCTGTAACAGCTTCCTGAGTTGGAGTTGATGGAGAAGTAGCGACTGTAGCAGATTCCTTTTCTTGTGAGATCAGAGATTCCTGATCTCCTTCCTTAGCTGCTGCTTCTTCATCATCTGAAACTGGCCTTTTTGCCCTCTGTTTCTTGTATCTCTTTGAAGATACGGATTCCTTGGGAGTTTCAACAACAGTCATTCTTCTAAGCCTTTTGAGAAGCTTAGATCCCCCAATTCCAGAATCCTTCCGAGAAGTCACTTTCTCAGCTTCTTTAACAACAGGTTCTGAAGTAGGAACCTGTTCCTCACTATCTGATTCATCTCTCAAAGCAATCCTCCTTCTCTTTTGAGGTGTTTGAGGAACAATTTTTGTCCTCTTAGGCTTGGAAGATGAAGGCTTCATAGTAGGTTCTGAGGATGAGGGTTGAACTGTCTGTGAAGTGGACAGATATGATCTGAGATACTGCCTGAGGGTTGGTTGAGTAGTATGAGTGGTATGTTCTGATGGTTGATGTTGTGTTTGAGAGGTGGTTGATGGTTGAACATCAGGATAAACAGATCTATAGGATTCAGGATCATCATTTACTAAGATCTGTTTTACAAACTGAGGAATCTGTAAAGGTCTAACCACTTGTTTCTTAGTGTCAGCATTTACCAGGTCATTAAAGTAACGTTTTGCAACTTTAAAAGGTGGGGTAAAGGTACTGGCTAGTCGAGGTTCATCAGTACAAAAAGTATATATAAGTTGACAGAATCTAGCAAAGTAAACAACATTTCTATCCTCTGTCATCCTATCCCCAATAAAACCTATTATAGCAGTTGCAAAATCAAAATGAGTTTGGTTTATAATGGCATACCCGATGTGCTGACTCATTATGGGGATGGCATCAAAATTTGAACACTTGTTCCCAAAAGCTTTAGTGATGCAGTCGAAGAAGAAGCTGAAAGGAATATGTCCTAAGTCTAATCATGTATTAGGATTTAGGAATAACTTTTATGTAATCTGTTTTGATTTCATTGATATTAATAAAAGACTTGTTTTGTTTTTATTACGGGCTCTATCTATTTAAGTGTTTAAATAAGATATACCATAGTTTAGAGTAAAGCTTTTTATGGATTATGATGAGATCATAATAGTGAGACCTAAAAAGATGATAACTCTAAACTTAAATAGTTCCTGGTCATAGGATTACTAACTGGTAATTAATAATCTGCAAAGATCGGTATATACTGTGCTTGCTTCATTATGAAGGATGTCTGTTCTCATAGACATTTGTGTGGTGACACTATAGCTAGTATGTAGGTGCTTATTATAGAATAAGTTCACTGAACATGACTCGCACAACTGAACAACTGATGGAGTTCACTCACGTGTCAGCAGTTGTTCACATAGTGATAGTTGTACAAGTATCCTTAGACTTGAGGTCATCATAGTCATCTTGTGTACACTGAACTATGCTTTGGTTTAGTTCTTAGTCTCCAGGGACAATTATTAGGGCTCTTCTGGGTATAGAAATTTGTACACGAAGATAGTGTATGATCAATAAAGGATCTACCCCTTCCAGTGAAGGAAGCGAATGTTCAAGGCTGATCCACTTATGCTAGTTCAGGAATCTCTGGCCAGAGTGAATGAAATTAGAAAGGAGTTTCTAATTTGCATAGAACTACGCATAGTAAATGGTAAGCAAGTGATTGAATTAGATAGGCTTGACACGAGATCCATGCCTTGTATTTAATCAGGACATTGTAGGGTAGAAGGAGTTTATTGTACGGTAACTATTCACTGAATAGGTTCTTGGTATTCTAAGCAGTGAATTCATATTATCCGGATAGTCGCGATATGCTGAGAAGTATCCCTCACGATGTAGAATAAATGTGATTAATTAATTAATCATATTTAATAAATTAGAGAATTTATATAAATAATGATAAAATAGTTTTATTATTATTTATTTCTACTACCGGCTTAATATTGAACCTAAAGGGTCACACCATAAAAAGAGAATGATTTAATGGTGGAGGAATTAATTAATAATGGCTAAATAATTATTTATTTGTGAAATAAATAATTAATTTGCAAATTTAATAATTGATTAAATGAGATTTAATTGATTATAAATTAATTAAGAAAAGTTCTTAATATTATTAATTAAAAGATTTAATTTTTGGAAATTAAATCAAGAGAGAAAATTATTTCTAAAGTGTTTAGAAAAAGGATTAATGATTAAAAGGTGTTTTAATTATTAATAAGAATAATAAATGGGATAATAATAATAATATTTATGGGAAAATTTCAGCTGAAAATTTTGCCTATAAATACACTATTATAGACCCTAATTTTATTTGAACCCGAAAAACCCAAAAAGTTTGGAAAACCCAATTCTCTCCACCTCCTTCCTCCTCCTTAACATCGTTTTCTTGGGGGATACCGGTGGAGTGCTTCACACTTGAGGAGCAACTGCTAAGGATCTCTGATCGTTGTCTCCGAATTATTTTAAAAGATTAGATTCGATCCCTCGAATTTTTATTCATGATCTGTATGCTTTTTATTTGGATTTTGTATGTGTAAAAGTGTTTTTCCATGCCCCCGCTGCGTTAAAAATCCAACATTGGTATCAGAGCATAGGTTGTATGCATATAGATTTGTGGTAAAAATTTCAGAATTTTATGTGCTTGTATGAATTAATTATGATTTTTATAAGTTATATCATTGATTAATTTTGTCTGATGAGAAATCATTTCTCAGAATAATTTTGAATGTTGATCTGGGTTCTATAAGTGTTGTAGATCGTCTGGGTATTTTTTTTCATAATTTTGTGATGTATAGATTTTTTATTATGAATTTTTGAAGTTCTTACAATTAAATTCGTAATTAAATAAATCTTATATATATTTATATGAATTGTAAGTATATGTACATCTGTTGTATATTGCTGTTGTTTGTCTGAGTCTGTGATGCAAGCAAAAGGTAGAAATAAACAGAGAATATCAGGTACGGAGCGAAGACAGAGAAGCTGTCAGGCGGCAGATGGCGGGCGCGTGTGGCGCACGCGCGAGGGAAGGCCTATTGCGCATTTGTAGAATGCGTTACACCCTTTATTGGCTTAAAAGGGGTGTAACGCATCACGGGAATGCGTTACAGGTCCTGTAACGAGTTCCTGTAATGCGTTACAGCCCGTCTGTTGATTTTAAAATTGATTTTCTGGGAGTTTCGTAACTCCGTTTTGGGCGTGCAATATACCGTTGGATTCGTTTTTTCGAGACGGATCTAATGTAGTGATCAATTTTAGTTTATATAAAAGTTTTGAACTGTTTATATTCCATGAAGTGTTTTAAAGCTGTTTTTGATCGTTTGAATTGATTTTAAATGCTTCATGTGATACATAGAGATGTATAATGCTTAGACCAATATGCTAGATGATGTAACATGCCTACCTTGATGTTTATTCACGTTTATATATGTGATATATGCTTAGTTTATCATGCGATGATAGATTTAAGTGAACTTAAATGAACATAAGGCATTTGTTAGACAACCTAGTATAGTGAAATTGTTTCATAACCTTAATAATAATATTATGAATACAATCATGAGACTCTTGTGTTTATGAAACACGTAATTGAATATGAATTTTCGTTATGAGAGAAAGGATGATTCTGTCAACAACAGATTTCTATCTGTAAGAAAGGGTTATTAAGTGACGCCTCTTGACAATGCTCCACCCGATCTGGGAATCATCTGATTATTGATTTGAAATATTTAATTTAATAGGAAGAATTTCTTTATAATATGATTATGATTGTAACATAATATAATCCCTCTAAAATTAAATAATATCAAGTAGTAATTGGCCAATGACACAACGGGCTTGTGTCGGTCATAGCCTTCCAATATGATAGAAAAGTAGTTCTTATTTTTGAATCATTGTCGGTTCGTGCTACAGCCGAGGGCTTTGATTTCGAAATAAGAAATACTTGTCTATTACATAGAGATGTGTACATTGAATAAGAATCTAAAAGTCGGTACGTGCTACAGCCGTGGGCCTTTGGGGACTGATTCAACTGTACAGAATTTTGGGTTAGACTTGACTCAGAATATTGAGTTTGTCGTGCTACAGCCGAGACTCAATTATTCAAGAGGCTAAAGTTTGATTAGGGAATAACATGAGATGTAATTGACAAGAGTTGTCTGCCTATTGAACATTACATGGCGGTTCGTGCTACAGCCGGGGTCGTGTAATGGAATATAGGATCCCTATTCCCACTAGCATTATGAATGCTTAATTTTTCACGTAGAGGTTTGAATAAATTAGATAGTGGGAGCCACTTATGAATAAAGACCCGATTCATATAGTGTTTTGAAATGAAATCGAATATTTGCTAAGTGTTGTTATGTGTTTATCATTTACAGATTTACTTTGTACGTTATGTCTTCTGCACTATCACTCAGGAGCATACTGGATGCTCACAAATTGACTGGTCCTAATTATGCTGACTGGCACGAAACTTGAGAATTGTTCTCAGGATTGAGAAGCTGGAATACGTGATTGACTCACCTAAGCCTACTGAACCTGCTAGTGATGCATATAATGATGAACATGTTGTGTATCGTAAGTGGATAGATTATGCAAATGTTGCTCAATGCATCATGCTAGCTTCCATGAACATTGAGCTACAGAAGCAACATGAGCATATGAATGCTCACACTATCCTCATGCATCTACAAGAGTTGTATGATGTGGTGGGGAGGACAGCTCGATATGAGATATCGAAGGAGTTGTTCGGTTGTAGGATGTATGAGGGATCATCTGTGAATGACCATGTACTTAAGATGATCAATTTGATTGAACGTCTTGGACAACTTGGTTTTGCCATGGATGGGGAGCTGAGCCAAGACTTGGTCTTGCAATCGCTTCCGAGTTCGTTCTCGCAGTTTGTTGTGAACTTTCACATGAATAAGTTGGATGTCAGCCTGCCTGAACTCCACAACATGTTGAAGACTGCGGAATCGAACTTTTCCCCTAAGAAGAGTTCTGTTCTTCTAATTGGCGAAGGTTCCAATCCTAAGAAAAGGAAGAGGAACTCTTCCAAGAAGAAGAAAGTAGGTGAGAAAATGCCGGTTCCACCAAAAGCTGAAGACCCCAAGAGCAAAGTTGTTTGCTTTCACTGTAACAAGGTGGGGCACTGGAGGAGGAACTGCAAGGTTTACCTTGCAGAATTGAAGAAGAAGAAGGGTAGTGAGACTACCGCTTCCGATTCAGGTATGTTCATGATAGAAGTGAATATGTCATTAAATCAAATTTCTACTTGGGTATTAGATACCGCCTGTGGTTCTCAAATCTGCAATTTGTTGTAGGGACCAAGGATAAGTAGGACTCTTGAGGAAGAGGAGGTGATTCTACTGATGGGAAATGGAGCAAGAGTTGCTGCTGAAGATGTAGAATCATTTCATTTACATATGCCTACGAGCAAGACTATTGTTTTAAATAATTGTTATTTTGTTCCCTCGATTGTGAGGAATATTATTCCCATGTTAGACTTGGATGGATTTTCATTTATTATTGAGAATAATGAATGTTCTATTCTTAGAGATAATATTCTTTATGGACGTGGTACTTTAAATAATGGTCTGTACATATGTGACATAATTTACTTCAGATTGAACAAACTAATAAAAGAAAAGGGATGATAAAAATCTCACTTTATAGTGGCACTGCAGTCTCCTTTTAGTAGACATGGAGAGAAGACTGCAAATTTGCTAGGAATGGTACACACAGATGTATGTGAACCAATGTCTAAGCAAGCCATGGGTGGATTTTCATACTTCATTACTTTCATGGATAATAGATCTAGATTCGGATATGTGTTTGATGAAACACAAGTCTGAAGCCTTTGAAAAGTTCAAAGAGTATAAGTATGAAGTGGAGAAACAACCAAACATAGTATTATAACTCTTCGATCAGATCGAGGTGGTGAATACTTTAATGGAGTGTTTCTAGATTATCTCAAAGTAAATGGTATAGTCTCCCAGTGGACTCCTCCAGATTGGTATCTGAAAGGAGAAATCGAACTTTGTTAGACATAGTTCGGTCCATGATGAGCTATGCAAATCTTCCAGTATTCCTATGGGGTTATGCATTGGAAACCTCAGCATATTTACTGAATAAGGTGCTTTCAAAATCTGTTCCTCAAACTCCGTATGAGATATGGAAAGAAAGGAAACCGAGTCTTAAACACGTTAAGATTTGGGGATGTCCAACTTATGTCAAGTAAGTTGACCCAGATAAGCTAGAATATCGATCCGTAAGATGTAGTTTTATGGGATATCCTAAAGAGACTTTAGGGTATTACTTTTACACCGATCATCGGGTGTTTGTCTCCAGACATGCTACCTTCTTGGAAAAGGAGTTTATCCTTGAAGGAAACAATGGGAGCAAAATTGAACTTGATGAAGTTCAAGAAGCACAAACTACTACGGATCAAGTGGAAACACCTGTTCTGACTGAACAACCTTTTGTGGAACAACCCATTCATAGATCAGGGAGAGTGTCTCGCCAACCTGAGAGGTAATATGGCCTTGTCATTGAGAATGACAATGAGTTGTCAATCATTGATGATGACGACCCTGTGACCTATAATGAGGCTATGAGTAGTGTTGACTTAGAGAAATGGCATAGTGCCATGAAATCCAAAATGGAATCTATGTATACGATATACAAAAGATAGATTATAGCAGATGGCCAGTTGGAGACCTTTAAGGCCAGGCTTTTGGGAAAAGGATTCAAACAAAGGCAATGGATTGACTTTGATGAAACCTTTTACCTGTAGCCCTGTTAAAATCAGTTCGGATTTTGCTTGCGAATGCTGCTTACTACGACTATGTGATCTGGCAAATAGCCAGATGGTTTTCTTTCCAAGGGAAATGAAAACCTAGTGTGTAAGCTGCTGCGAACCATATGTGGTTTAAAGCAGGCTTCTCGAAAGATGGAACATTCGTTTTGATGAGACAATCAAAGAGTTTGATTTTATCAAAAAACGTAGATGAACCATGCGTCTACAAAAGGGTTAGTGGGAGCGCGGTAACATTTCTTATATTGTATTAAATTAGAGTTGACACACATAACAACATAACAGACTCACTCACAAAGCTACTTTATGAAAGTAACTTTGATCGTCATAAAGACAAGATGGGTATTAGATACCAGAGTGATTGGCTTTAGTACAAGTGGGAGATTGAAAGGAATATGTCCTAAGTCCAATCATGTATTAGGATTTAGGAATAACTTTTATATAATCTGTTTTGATTTCATTGATATTAATAAAAGACTTGTTTTGTTTTTATTACGGGCTCTATCTATTTAAGTGTTTAAATAAGATATACTATAGTTTAGAGTAAAGCTTTTTATGGATTATGATGAGATCATAATAATGAGACCTAAAAAGATGATAACTCTAAACTTAAATAGTTCCTGGTCATAGGATTACTAACTGGTAATTAATAATCCGCAAAGATCGGTACATACTATGCTTGCTTCATTATGAAGGATGTCTGTTCTCATAGACATTTGTGTGGTGACACTATAGCTAGTATGTAGGTGCTTATTATAGAATAAGTTCACTGAACATGACTCGCACAGCTGAACAACTGATGGAGTTCACTCACGTGTCAGCAGTTGTTCACATAGTGATAGTTGTACAAGTATCCTTAGACTTGAGGTCATCATAGTCATCTTGTGCACACTGAACTATGCTTTGGTTTAGTTCTTAGTCTCCAGGGACAATTATTAGGGCTCTTCTGGGTATAGGAATTTGTACACGAAGATAGTGTATGATCAATAAAGGATCTACCCCTTCCAGTGAAGGAAGCGAATGTTCAAGGCTGATCCACTTATGCTAGTTCAGGAATCTCTGGCCAGAGTGAATGAAATTAGAAAGGAGTTTCTAATTTGCATAGAACTACGCATAGTAAATGGTAAGCAAGTGATTGAATTAGATAGGCTTGACACGAGATCCATGCCTTGTATTTAATCGGGACATTGTAGGGTAGAAGAAGTTTATTGTATGGTAACTATTCACTGAATAGGTTCTTGGTATTCTAAGCAGTGAATTCATATTATCCGGATAGTCGCGATATGCTGAGAAGTATCCCTCACGATGTAGAATAAATGTGATTAATTAATTAATCATATTTAATAAATTAGAGAATTTATATAAATAATGATAAAATAGTTTTATTATTATTTATTTTACTACCGGCTTAATATTGAACCTACAGGGTCACACCATAAAAAGAGAATGATTTAATGGTGGAGGAATTAATTAATAATGGCTAAATAATTATTTATTTGTGAAATAAATAATTAATTTGCAATTTAATAATTGATTAAATGAGATTTAATTGATTATAAATTAATTAAGAAAAGTTTTTAATATTATTAATTAAAAGATTTAATTTTTGGAAATTAAATCAAGAGAGAGAATTATTTCTAAAGTGTTTAGAAAAAGGATTAATGATTAAAAGGTGTTTTAATTATTAATAAGAATAATAAATGGGATAATAATAATAATATTTATGGAAAAATTTCAGCTGAAAATTTTGCCTATAAATACACTATTATAGACCCTAATTTTATTTGAACCCGAAAAACCCAAAAAGTTTGGAAAACCCAATTCTCTCCACCTCCTTCCTCCTCCTTAACATCGTTTTCTTGGTGGATACCGATGGAGTGCTTCACACTTGAGGAGCAACTGCTAAGGATCTCTGATCGTTGTCTCCGAATTATTTTAAAAGGTTAGATTCGATCCCTCAAATTTTTATTCATGATCTGTATGCTTTTATTTGGATTTTGTATGTGTAAAAGTGTTTTTCCATGCCCCCGCTGCGTTAAAAATCCAAAAGAAGCTCCATTCCCTCCTGATATGAGCCCGTTTTAACTGCCCAAGCTTATCCAAACTCTGCTCATACCCCAAACTGGCTTTTAACTCCTGAAGAGCTGATTTCTCTGGAGTTGAAAAAGTACATCCTTCTGGTAGATGTAGAGCCTTGCGTATTGTACCAGGAGTGACTGGATATGGAGAATCACCCACTTCGAAAACAATACTAGGAGTACCATTTTGACCACCATTATCAAAGTTGCCAGTCCACCAAAGTGTCAGAACTTATTGGCTTGAGAAGACTGAAGGTTGGGTCAATGCATACCCGATTTCACTGTGTGCAAGAAGATCTTGCACAAAATGCAATTCAGACGGAGCTTCAGCATTATCAAGAATTGCAGCATAGTTGTTTGGAACAAATTTAGCTCCATCTATGATTAAATCCTTAGGTGCCATGAAAATAATCGAGATTTATAAGTGCCTGTTTGGTGTTTGATAGAATGTCTATATGAAAAAAAACGTAAGAGGAAGAAAGAGAGTAAAAGCAAATAGAGAGAAAAAGTATAAAAGGGAATAAAAGATTAAAAAATCCTCTCTCTGTCTTACTTATACTTTTGAAAAAAAATGTAACTGTTGGACACTTGTCAGACATGCAGTAAAAACGAATAGTTAATGGGCATGAGAAAACAGTAATCATTACTTACCCACTTGCAGTTTTTCAAGGAAAAACCGTTCTACTTACCCAGTTATTCCATTAATCAAGGTAAATTAGTTTTAAATCAAAATTGAAACTGTTCCCACTTATTCAATTTCAACACCAATATTCTGAAAAAAAATTCGAGTGAAAATGACCAAAATAAATCAGATGAGCAAGTACTGATAAAGGAAAATCAAAACTTAATTTAGAACAAAATTTATATGGTCAACAGAATATGAATATTTATCAGGATTTATCAATGCATTACAAAATATCTCAGAGACAAGATCTTGAAAAAAAACAAATTTCATTAATATATCAAGAGAATACATTTATGAAATTTAAATTACATCAGAACTTTTACAAGATTGCCTAAGCTGCTAAACCTAACGTCAACAGCCTTTGTCCTAGCTCAAGAAGCAGGGCAAGGCTGATGATGAAGAAAAACAGGAAGAAGAAAATAAATCATTTCTTCTTCCTACTCTCGACAAACAGAATATCGAGTCGAATGATTCACTCTTGCTGGCGGAGAGCTTCCAGCCTTTCCTCCTCCAATCGCTCCAGATGGTGATGGTAGTCCATGTAGAAGAACAGGAGGTGGGTAAGTACCTCCTGGGGAACGGAGTCCCATATCTCATCAGGAATGGCAGTAACGTGCCATTCCTGCTGCCAATCGGCACAGCTCAGCTCCATGTTAAATGTTTCATAGTTCAAAAACATATTGTAATTGACCATGTTGTTTTTGATAGAGAGATTATGAAGGTGAGTATGTGATAAAAGATTTGATGGGAAGGCTGATGTGAAGTGGTTGTTTATATAGGCAAGAGAATGCCAGGAGACGCAAAGAAATTTAATGCTGATAGGTAGAATTAATTCTACCTCGTCTCCCCAGACTTGGAAAAAGATAAACAGTCATTGGAAATGTAAAACATGGTTTAATGCGCACAAGTAGCAAGTAAAAATTGACTGTGCATGTACGAGTACCACTATCCCTAAATATAGTGACTGTTAATCTTCCACTTCAACATATTCTGGTTTAAACTGAGATTGTTTTTAAATTTTATCCACAAATAAGTCAAGTAAAGAATCAGAATTTAATATCAGAACTTAGACTTATATCAGAACTTAACAGTCATCAGAACATAATTTCTTAACTCGAAAAATGAATGCCTATATTAGTAAGTCCTCACACAAATTCTGATTTAGATTCTTCAGAACTTAATCATCAGAACATGCAATCAGAACTTGTCCTCAGAATTTGTGCAATGTGACAGAATAACTGTTCATCTAAAACAACATAGATCACCACAGTAATTTTCATCATTCATATGGAGTGTTTAGTGTGTGCATTAAGCCAAATATCAGACAAAGAGTAAAGTCTGATTCACTTCAGTACATCTTAGAAATAAGGCATAACTAAAACTTTACTAAAAACCTGTCATTATTCTGAAACCTACAGTTGAATGAGTTCATGCTGGAGTCCACCTCAACTATTTTATGCTAATTTTGTGCATCTTTTTAAATTCCATTTTACAGTGGCTTCTCAGTGTAAGTGAGTCACGACTGCTTATCAGAATTTATGCTATTATCAGAGTATTTCTCCAGTAATCATAGAGTGTGAAAAGTCACCAAGAAAATATTTTGCTTTTCTGATGCATATTTACTTAATACCAGCAATGCACTTGGGTCGTTCCTTCCACATTTGTACTCTAGATCTCAAAGGAGTACCTGAATTTTAATCCTTGATTCTTTTTCTTTTTCTTTTGATAAGTGAGGTTTATCAGCACTTAGTACATCCAAACAGATTTACTAGCATCAGAACTCAATAGATGAGAAGCAATATTCTAGTTTGTGACTTAGTAATAAGATAGATAAAGTAAACTCAACTAAGCTCAATATCAGAATTTGCTTGTGTCAATGAATTTCCACAGAAATAATTACTTCTAACATGGGATCCCTTGTTTGTTGAAGACTACTAGGTCAGCATCTAGCACAATTATCCTCATAGGATTGAATAGTTACACAAACAGACATATCATTTTTAGAGTTTAGAAACATATATCAGACAACAGTCAGTACTTAAGCACATTTCTCAATTAAGCACAGAATACACAAGGAGAGTAAATTCAGTAAATACTGATCATAAAGTCTGATGCATCAGAACAAAACTAAGCAGATTTAGAGAAAGAACCTGAAACCATTCCAAGTTCATTTACCAATCTTGTAAAAGTAGCTTCACACAATGGTTTTGTGAAGATATCTGCTAGTTGTTGATCTGTTGGAACAAAGTGCAATTCCACTGTACCTTTATCCACATGTTCCCTGATGAAGTGGTACCTGATGCTGATGTGCTTTGTCATAGAATGTTGAACTGGATTACCTGTCATAGCAATAGCACTTTGATTATCACAGTAAATAGGGATTTTGAAATATGTTAACCCATAGTCTAGTAACTGATTCTTCATCCAAAGAATCTGTGCACAACAGCTTCCTGCAGTAATATACTCTGCTTCTGCAGTTGATGTGAAAATTGACTTTTGTTTCTTGCTAAACCAAGAAACCAATCTGCCTCCAAGAAATTGACAGCTTCCACTTGTACTTTTCCTGTCAATTTTGCAACCTGCAAAATCTGCATCTGAGTAACCTATTAGCTTAAAATCTGATTCTCTGGGATACCACAATCCCAGATCAGCTGTTCCTTTAAGATACTTGAAAATTCTTTTCACAGCTGTTAAGTGAGGTTCTCTTGGATCTGCTTGAAATCTTGCACAAAGAGAGGTAACATACATGATATCAGGTCTACTAGCAGTTAGATAGAGTAGAGAGCCAATCATACCTCTGTAATCAGTAATATCTACTGATTTACCAGTATCCTTATCCAGTTTTGTTGCAGTGGCCATGGGAGTCGATGCACTTGAACAATCTTGCATTCCAAATTTCTTCAGCAAGTTTCTGGTGTACTTAGTTTGACAAATAAAAGTGCCTTCTTCATTCTGCTTGACTTGAAGGCCCAGAAAGTAGCTAAGTTCCCCCATCATACTCATCTGATACCTTGACTGCATCAGTTTGACAAACTTCTTGCAAAGTTTGTCATTTGTAGATCCAAAAATGATATCAGCAACATAGATCTGGACCAGAAGTAAGTTATAACGACCCGTGTATTTTTGAATTATTTAAATATGTGATTATTATGGAAATTATTAAATCAAATATGTGTATTGGTTTCGACCACTATGTGTTGTTTGATTATTATCTATGTGTGATTTATGATGTACCGGGTTGTTCACGTGATTAATTAAGGAATCGTATTGAATTGCTTTCACTTTCAAAAGTGGATTTAGTGCAAATTTATTTGCATAAATATTGGGAATATTTCTAAAATTGTTTTTATGATTTTATAATTACAATAATTATTTTTAGGATTTTGTAAAATTAAGAAATCAATATTTCATTAGTTATTTATCTTTAAATGATTTTCTGAGTATGTTTAATGGTAAAATTCATATTTAATTCTAAAATTCTTCAAAAATTATGAAACTCATATTTATTTAAGTTTGGAATATTCCGAGATTTTTAAATTATTTTGGAAATTTTCGGGATTAATTTCACGCGCTCGTTGTTTCGCTTCATTGATAAAAGCAAATTTAAAGTGCATTTTAAAAATCATTTTAAAATTTCCAAAATTCATGTTTTTATTAACTTCGGGATATTTGTAATATTTTAAGACTATTTTCATAATTTTCTGAATCTGTTTTAAGTACACCTCGGTTCGTTAAATATGAAATACGGATATAAACTGCCTTTCAAAAATTATTTTAAAATTACGAAATTTATGTTTTTGTAAACTTCGGGATATTTATGACATTTTAAGATTATTTTCATAATTTTCAAAAATTGTTTTGCGTACACCTTTGTCCGTTAGTTTTGAATTACGGGACTAACCGGGTCTCGGAATCTTCAAAATACGCCTTTGAATTACAGGAGTTGTACTATCAATTGTACTACTAGGTGTACTGCATTGATTGTACAGCATATATAAAAAAACAAAATATACTAAAAATAGAAAATAACTACACCCCTGTAAACCCCCCTTCCTCTCGGTCTCCCTGTGGTGGTAAGCTCTTCAGGGTCCGATTTTCTCCCTCGTATGTTCTGATTCCTCCCGCTTAATTCCGCCTTTTCTCTGTCAGTCTTCTTTCTCGGCGAATTATGCCGCCACCGGAGTCCTGTATCTCCGACTTCTTTCCGGTGAATGCCTTGGCTCGGTTTCTGCTTCTTGGTATATATTTATATACACATAAATATATATACGTATGCTGTGTGTATGTGGATATTGCTGTTGTGTGATTTTCGGCCTGGGTTACCTCCGACCTGTTTCCCAGTCCTTTTCCTGTTTGCTATGTTCTCGGTTACAGAGTTGCTTGGCGTGTTAATTTGTGCGTGTAATAATTTGGAACTTTGAATATATTGCAGAAATTATCTGATTGATTTTCGTGAAATAAATATTTCGTGCAGATATTATTATCATTTAATCGGTGAAATTTTGTATGGAAACCCGAAATTTATCGGGTACCGACGAATTTTTACCGCCGTCGGCGATGAGCCTCGGCAAGCCGACGGTGGACTATGATGTTTATTCTGAGTCCTAATACTTTAAAATAAATAAATTAGTTCATGAGATTATCGTTGAAACGAGAATTTGATTTTACATTAAAGTCGAGTATGTAAATTAGTTGACGAATTGTGATTGGATTGATTGTTAAATTGAACTGGTGGTTGGAATTGAAGTTGTGAATTTGATTATTGTTGGTTTGACGTCGATTGATGTTTCGACGGGTAATCCGATAAACAAAGGGGACGCTGCCCGATTTCCGGGAAAATCAAATTACAGAAATACGGGAGCGTATCCGAGGATTATCGGGACATCGAATGGTTACATAGATATATATGTGTTCTATATGGAACTTGATTGCACGATGTGATGAAATAATTTGCTAAAATCCATAACCCTGATTTTGTGAAATTACAAGCATACGTATTTTCAGAAAGCGAACACCAAACTGATTTCTCGAGAATATGAACCCTGACTGTTGGGTGTGTTGTTATATTATAATAATCCATAAAATTATGACTCGGGTTTGAATATCGTTGGGTAAAAATTAGTATCGAGAACGTGTCAAGCATACCTGGACGTCTAACGTAGGGTATTTCGACCCTGAAGGTTATAATCGGGAACCTGAAAATGGCCGATGGACTAGAGATGACCTAGTAGTCAGTCGACGAGCTCAATAGAGTTCCAACGGAAACAAACTTGAGTATCAAAGTCGAATCTAATGTGGTCTAGTGGTTGGACGTTAAAGCCTGAGCGGCAGAGTCGGCTCAGAGTTGGTTAGTAACAGTTGTAAAGCCCTGTGAGGCAAGTACTTCCGAGCTTTTCTTCAAGATATATCGTAATTATTTTCGAACTGTTTCATAACATGTCGTTCTTATTCAAAATAACTCTTGTTTATATTGCAAGTGCTTTAAACTATTTACCCTTGAACCCTGATTTTTCTTAATCTTGAGCCGTAAGCCTTGTTCTTTGTAAACTATCCTTTGTTGATCCTCAGATACCAAATCACACAAATATGATACTACTTCCCAAATGTATAACCACCAAACACCAAACACTGGAGCAAAAATTATTGAAAACACATGAACTTTTATACTCCAACCATTCTTTATAACATCAAAGAACTATACCTTAAAAAATCAGTATTCGTCCAATACCTGATCATTTTACAGACTGAAAACCGCTTCTTATACATACCTTGATATACCCTTGAGATATCCATGAGTTTCTTTATGTTTTTATTCAAGTGTTTAACCATCATTGATTATGATATTGTCTATCAAATTATATGGTTTATCATATTGAACTGCTTTAGAATTGGATAGTTTTATATATATGTGGACCAGATTCGTGGTCAGACCATATCTATGGTCAATTTAGGCCAATGTGTGCCTTGGATCCAGTAGTTAGAGCATTGCTGTGTGCTTTGCTCGGGGTTAGTGCGTGACTGATCACAGCCTAACCTTGGTTTTAAAAACTTAAAATGAATGTCCTATTCTAATGATTGCTTAGCAATAAACTTGATTCCTCTGAATCATCTCGTTTGATCATTGGTTAATCTCAATTATTGTCATTGTGACTTGCTGAGCTAGTTAGCTCACTCTTGGGAATCTTTTTATGTATTCTACAGTTAAGCAGGATATACGGTTGATAACGAGGTTTTCCAGTTCGATGTACGAGCTAGGATTCCAGATTGAGTTGGATCGAGCTAGCAGGAGCTTGTGGTGGTAGTGAGATAGTAAGATTGTAAGAAAATTTTTATTATCAGTTGTAAGTTAAATTAGTCGGGATTTGGTACGATGTAATAAAAGTTAAGGTTGTGGCTTATTTTCATACTTTAACCTGTTGCGATCCGTGGTTATGTAAAGAAGGGTCATTGCAAATAATATGTCTTATACAGGTTTATATATTGTGTATGTGTTGTGGACCCCAAACTTCTTACCCGGGTTTGGAGGGCCCACAGGTTGGTATCAAAGCTACAGGTTATAAGTCACTGAAACAAGCCTAGATTGTCAGGATTGGGTAGAGGGTTAGGATTAGGAATAGGAAATTGAAAGATAAGACATTGTGAGGTTGAGTGCGATGGTATAGTAGGTCTCCGGCATAATTCATATTGCGATTCGGGATTCTCAGCTTGCGACGTGATTTCTAGACAACGGCAATGGCAGATCTTGATTTCCCGGTGTCATTTGATCATTTGGAGCTTTCCGTTTGAGGATCGTCATTTTCTCTCAGATTGGATTTGTACCTTGTTCCTCCACCAGCATTAAGGGTATTACCTTCTGTTATAACGGTTGTACTTCTTCAAGCTATTTTACGCTAATTTTCCACCTCTTGATACGAGATTACCTATTCAAGAACCTCCATCTGTTTATTCTTGTTTTACTGGACATTCGGCTGTGAGTGTATCTCTTTAGTTTACCCTACATCCTGTTCTATACCCCCAGTTTAGAACTTGTCCTATGAAGCGATTGTACCTATGAGGATGGATTCGAGAGCTACAGTAAATGGTGAGCGCTTTTGATATAAATAAAAGTGAGAAAAAGTTTAGAGAAGAGATTTAATTGTTTCAGAAGATAGTTGTTATTGGGCTAAAAGAAGCCATTAGTGACTAAGCCACCCGTGATGATTTTTGAAAGTGTTAGAGAGAAAGGTATAAATCTGGAATTTTTGGTGGAATTAAATGATGGTGTTATAATAAATGCGATATGTAAAGTAGTAATGTGATGTGATACGAGCAAACTTTGTTCTATGAAATAGACTTGTTGACTATTGGATATCATGTTCTACTTAACTACTGCAACAATAATGTTGGGAGTATTACCAGTATGGGAGCCTTGATGTGAAGCTACGAATACGATAATGTGCGACAATAATTGAAGTTTCGTCGATTAAGGAAGGTAAAGTGGACACGATGAAGGAGAAAAGGTAGATTGAAGTGAATGGACCTTTATATGATCGTTCCATTAATTTGGTACCTTGTTATAGGTCGGAAGGATAACCAGGCTTGTGATTTTCCAAACATTTTAAACAAGTTTTCGAAAAAAAAAAGATTTTCCTTTACAAATTTCTAAAAGCCTTTTCGAATAAAATGATTTTTAAACATTGGTTGTCAAGTTACTACTTGAGTTTCTTGTTTGTTAGAAAGCCTGGATTACCTGGAAGGATGCTGTTTCAGACTTAGTATTGCTAATTTCGAGAACGAAGTAACCTATGATTATGAAGAAGTTGATTATTCCTAACAGTAAAGTGCAAGTATTGTTTGATAAAATTTGCAACAGAATCAGCGTACGGAGTAACTATACATTCAATTACTAGGACTATCAGAGTTCGAAAAATTCATTAATTTAACAAAAGTCGGAGCGTGATCGAAGAAGATTGGAAAGATTTCCAGACCTCTCTCAAAACAAAATATTATTAACAAAAGGATCGTTATGTCGAATGGAACGTGGTTATTCTAAATTAAAAGAGGAATCTCAAAGTTACCTGGTAGGAACGCCATTATGATCGAATTGTTAAGATATTATACGTGTAAGCGCGATGTTAAAGATGCAAAACTTAGCAAGTAAGAATTCATTATAATGCTTGGTTTGCGAAGATATTTCAGCGGACTTTCTAAGGTTGTTATATGACGCAATTGAGATATGATCGAACGAGCTCAAAAGATGAATACAAATGAAATGTGGATGGTGACCAATGGTATCGTTCTTGCCTTCAATATTATAGCATATATTCCTATTCAATTCCTAAAAATGTATGAACTTCTTTTCTTAAATAAACTCTTTGCTATGATATCGAAAAGGAGGATGTTGCATTCCTTCCAAATTTAATTGTTTCCTCAAGTTTTGCTTTCTGATTGGGACAAACAGTGTTATGGTAAGACACTTTGTCGGAATGACGAAGAGTCGGGTGGGACGCCACCTTATCATGTACTGTATGCCAAATGGTATGAAAGACTGGCCATCTTAAGTACCAATGTGGTTGTCTCATTCATATTCAAATCCTTGTTTTTTCTTTCTTTTCAACTTTAAATTTTGTTGAATTGTGAATCCTTCTAGTTGCTTCGTTGTACTGTCATTCTTTGTAAGAGTTTTTCAAAGAGAAATCAAAGAATTATGGACCAAGCGGGCAAAGTTTCATCTACTTCTCACGCATGGAAAGCAAACAAGGGCATATGGCGAGAATTGCAAATCACTAACCAGTCAGGGATGCACTAAGAATCAAGGGAATCTACTCCAATAAGAAATACATTTTCGAGAACAAGAATATGCGATTTTCCTATGAAATATGTTATTCAGAATACGGACGTGATGACATGGATGATTAGGGTGAATACCTTATGCGTTAGAGTATTAAAAGATATGAGAGAAACTTAATTATTTATCTCTCAAGGTTTTGCTGATAAGATAAATTACCCTGTTGAATTGATAAGATTAGGATCAAAGGACTAACAAGTTAAGAATGTGAAATTGTTGAACAAGTGAGTACCAATGGTGAAATTGAGATTCCTGGTAATAAGTTGTGAAAAATTGATATCATGGAAGATAAGAAGATTTGATATTATTCTAAGGAATGGATTAACTACTAAAGCATGATATCCAGACAGACCGTCGTGATGAAAAGATAATTCTGAGGATGCCGAATGAGAAGGTGATGAGGTTCAGAAGATGAAAGAAGGTAAAGAATTTGTTAATGATGATTATGATGATCAAGATATGAGCATTATGGTGATTACGGGATACATAAAAGTCAGAAGCAAACAAAATTTGAAGATTTAATGGCAATTAAGGAATTTCACGATATGTTTTAGATGAGTTATCAACATTTCTTCCCGATAGAAAAAGGAAGCTCGTGATTGACTTAGCACCTGAGACGAAGCCAGTGATTACGGCCTTACCCAAAATGGCACCAGTTAAAATGAGGAAGTTAGCAAAGTAGATGCAAGAGATGTTCGAAGAAGAAACGATTAGACCCATCATATCCTATAAGGTGCACCAGTACTAATTGTTAATAAGAAAATGGAAGTATGATATTATGCGTCGACTAGCGAAAGCTCAACAAGTTTACTATCTAGAGCAAGTATTTGTTACCTTGACCCAATGGTTTGTTTGATCAGACGAAGGAAGCAAAGTACTTTTATAAGACTGATTCAAGACTTGGGATTTCACCAATTGAAGATTAAATCTATGGACATATCAAAGAAAATTTTCAGAACTAAGTATTGTGTTATAAAATGTTTGTATTGCCATTTGGATTAACCAATATACCAGTGATATTTGAACTTGATGAACAAAAATCTTTAAGGAATATCTGGAGAAGCTATAGCGGCGATACTTAAAGTCAACGGAGGACCATGCAAAGAATTTAATGATGATTGGAAAGTTAGAGAGGAAAGAAGTTGTGTGAAGTATAGTCTTTAGCATAAATATTCAATGTGAAAAAGATCAAAAGGGATTAAGCAGAAATTAAAGTTACTATGAATGAAAAGGAAACCAGACACACCAACAAAAGTAAGAAGTGTTATCATAAGCCGGTTACTATCGAAAATTTGTGCAAGATCTCTTGGAAGTTGCCATATCTTGGACGAAGCTAACCAGGGGAAGCAAGAAGTTTATATGAAGTAGAGAAGGGTAAAGAAAGTTTTACGGAGTCAAGTGCAAGAAGGGTTACAACACCTGCTTTATCATTTTGAAAGTATCAAGGAGATTTTGTAGTTTATAGTGATGCTTCTCATAAGGGAATAGGATGTGTGTTGACGCAGCACAATAAAGTTATTGTATATGCATCCAAACAACCGAAACCTTATGAGCAGAAGCATCCTACTCGTAATTGGGACTAACAGTAACAATATTTTTTTTAAAAGATTGGGAAATATGATATGTATGGAGAAAGGTGTAAGATCTATACGGACTATAGAAGTTTAAAATATGAATTCACGAGGAAAAGCAAATGTAGTGGCAAGAGATAAGTAAAAAGGAGCAAGAATGGATTGTATGACCTTTCAGTTGAAGTTGTGAAGGGAAAGACAAGATGTCAATAGAAGATAATGGATTACGATGTTAGTAGTTAGTAAAAGGAAATTTATGTGCCCAGGAAAAACTATCACGATATTCCTAGGTTTTCTTCCAGCACTTGGATGCTACAAGCAGAAGAATTAAGAAATGAGATCCCATAGGGAATTCACAATATCGAGTATTTAACCTATTGAAGAAATGCCACGATATATAGAAACTTAAAGAAAAATAGTGATAACCAGATTTAAGAAGGGAATTTCAAAATAGATTGGGAAGTGTTGAACATCTCAAAGAATTAAGGTGAAGTATCAGAGGCTTAGTTAACAAGGCAGACCCAGGAGTGATTTTACAAGAAGTGAATCGTAAAATGTATCAGTGGTGTTGTTAGAGAAAAGGAATGAAATTATGAGATTATGTACTGATTAGCGGGAGTTCAATAAAACAACGTATAAGAATAAATGACCCCTATGAGGAATGATTATCTATGAGGCCTAATCTAAGAAGTGTGCTATGTCTCAATGATTAACTTAAAATCCGCCCTGAGAAAATATCAGAGATTATGATTAAAGTGAGTTAAGAGCATTGCAAGCTCTGGTGATATTATATGAAATAACAAGTATATCAGGTGGCTATAAGGAATTAAGGAAACGTGGTATATAAGGAGTACTTAGATAAGCAAACTATATTTATTGATAACATCCTCAGCTACTCAAAGAATAAGAAAGTCTGCGTGGAATGCCCAAGAATTTTTCTCCAAGCATCAGAAGGAAAGCAACTATGCGTTAAGTCTTCAAGAATGAAATTTTGACTAAGGTTAACAAAAGATTCTGAATTAATCCATTAACAACTACCTAAGAAAAGCCGTATGATAACAGATGCTCTACACCGACAGAAAGGATTGGATGTAATTAAGACCACTGAAGAGTTAATAAACGAATTGGAAAGAGTGGAATCTGAAGTTCAAATACTTAAAGGTGATAATACGTGAATATATGAGATTACTTTTCAGCCTTAACTGATGAAAAAGAGTAAGAGATGTTTAAATGTTTGGAAACCAAGTTAAAATTGAGCATTGCTTATCATCCCAAAACGGAGTGTCAAATACAGAAGTGATTGAGAAAATGTAAGATGTGTTGAGAGGTTGAGTTTTAAGGAAACACTGGAATGATCATTTATCAGCGATGTCAGCTTTGGAATGCCACTTTACCAAGCTTCATATGAACGCAAGTGTAGGTCCCCATTTTTATTGAGATAAAGTGGGGAAAAAAAGTTGTCAAATTCTAAGTTAATTCAGCACACCAAGAGCGTAGTAATATTGATTAACGCAGCTCGGAGTAGATAAAGAAAGAAGGCGAAATTGTATCGAGAGAGAATATGAGTATAGAAATAGGACCAGTAGTGCTATTACAAGTTTCATCTTGAAAGAGACTGGATAAGTCTAAGTAGAAGGGCCAGGTTAAGTCCTAAAATTAGTAAACCATTCTCGAAGTATTGATAAATATAAATAAAGTTGTTCATGAGTTGATGTTACCGTCACAACAGTGTGTACATATAATGTGTTTGGCCTGTCAAAATTAAAGCGATAAGTGTTTGATTTGAATTAAGTGATTGATCGGGAGCCAATGGGGCTCTTGTCCAAGTTTGTTTTGCATATAGTGATCAATCCAAATTCTTGATCGTTAAAGGCGAGTCATCGGAAATAAGTGTATATCTATAGTAAGTACGTTTGAAATCCTCGAGTAGAAAAGTCTACTTGGAAACTAAAGTCAGATATACTTGACAAATATCCTCACTTGTGTAATTAGACTAGATTCTGGGGATAGAATCTTTTTAGGGGGGAGGATATAACAACCCGTGTATTTTTGAATTATTTAAATATGTGATTATTATGAAAATTATTAAATCAAATATGTGTATTGGTTTCGACCACTATGTGTTGTTTGATTATTATCTATGTGTGATTTATGATGTACCGGGTTGTTCGCGTGATTAATTAAGGAATCGTATTGAATTGCTTTCACTTTCAAAAGTGGATTTAGTGCAAATTTATTTGCATAAATATTGGGAATGTTTCTAAAATTGTTTTTATGATTTTATAATTACAATAATTATTTTTAGGATTTTGTAAAACTAGGAAATCAATATTTCATTAGTTATTTATCTTTAAATGAATTTCTGAGTATGTTTAATGGTAAAATCCATATTTAATTCTAAAATTTTTCAAAAATTATGAAACTCATATTTATTTAAGTTTGGAATATTCCGAGAATTTTAAAATTATTTTGGAAATTTTCGGGATTAATTTCACGCGCTCGTTGTTTCACTTCATTGATAAAAGCGGATTTAAAGTGCATTTTAAAATCATTTTAAAATTTCCAAAATTCATGTTTTTATTAACTTCGGGATATTTGTAATATTTTAAGACTATTTTCAAGATTTTCTGAATCTGTTTTAAGTACACCTCGGTTTGTTAAATATGAAATACGGATATAAACTGCCTTTCAAAAATTATTTTAAAATTATGAAATTTATGTTTTTATAAACTTCGGGATATTTATGACATTTTAAGATTATTTTCATAATTTTCAAAAATTGTTTTGCGTACACCTTTGTCCGTTAGTTTTGAATTACGGGACTAACCGGGTCTCGGAATCTTCAAAATACGCCTTTGAATTACAGGAGTTGTACTATCAGTTGTACTACTAGGTGTACTGCATTGATTGTACAACATATAAAGAAAACAAAATATAATAAAAATAGAAAATAACTACACCCCTGTAAACCCCCCTTCCTCTCGGTCTCCCTGTGGTGGTAAGCTCTTGAGGGTTCTATTTTCTCCCTCGTATGTTCTGATTCCTCCCGCTTAATTCCGCCTTTTCTCTGTCAGTCTTCTTTCTCGGCGAATTATGCCGCCACCGGAGTCCTGTATCTCCGACTTCTTTCCGGTGAATGCCTTGGCTCGGTTTCTGCTTCTTGGTATATATTTATATACACACAAATATATATACGTATGCTGTGTGTATGTGGATATTGCTGTTGTGTGAATTTCGGCCTGGGTTACCTCCGACCTGTTTCCCAGTCCTTTTCCTGTTTGCTATGTTCTCGGTTGCAGAGTTGCTTGGCGTGTTAATTTGTGCGTGTAATAATTTGGAACTTTGAATATTTTGCAGAAATTATCTGATTGATTTTCATGAAATAAATATTTCGTGCATATATTATTATCATTTAATCGGTGAAATTTCGTATGGAAACCCGAAATTTATTGGGTACCGACGAATTTTTACCGCCGTCGGCGATGAGCCTCGGCGAGCCGACGGTGGCCTATGATGTTTATTCTGAGTCCTAATATTTTAAAATAAATAAATTAGTTCATGAGATTATCGTTGAAACGAGAATTTGATTTTACATTAAAGTCGAGTATGTAAATTAGTTGACGAATTGTTATTGGATTGATTGTTAAATTGAACTGGTGGTTGGAATTGTAGTTGTGAATTTAATTATTGTTGGTTTGACGTGGATTGATGTTTCGACAGGTAATCCGATAAATAAAGGGGACGCTGCCCGATTTCCGGGAAAATCAAATTACAGAAATACGGGAGCGTATCCGAGGCTTATCGGGACATCGAATGGTTACATAGATATATATATGTTCTATATGGAACTTGATTGCACGATGTGATGAAATAAATTGCTAAAATCAATAACCCTGATTTTGTGAAATTACAAGAATACGTATTTTCAGAAAGCGAACACCAAACTGATTTCTCGAGAATGTGAACCCTGACTGTTAGGTGTGTTGTTATATTATAATAATCCATATAATTATGAGTCGGGTTTGAATATCGTTGGGTAAAAATTAGTATCGAGGATGTGTCAAGCATACCTGGACGTCTAACGTAGGGTATTTCGACCCTGTAGGTTATAATCGGGAACCTGAAAGTGGCCGATGGACTAGAGATGACCTAGTAGTCAGTCGACGAGCTCAATAGAGTTCCAACGAAAACAAACTTGAGTATCAAAGTCGAATCTAATGTGGTCTAGTGGTTGGACGTTATAGCCTGAGCGGCAGAGTCAGCTCAGAGTTGGTCAGTAACAGTTGTAAAGCCCTGTGAGGCAAGTACTTCCGAACTTTTCTTCAAGATATATCGCAATTATTTTCGAACTGTTTCATAACATGTCATTCTTATTCAAAATAACTCTTGTTTATATTGCAAGTGCTTTAAACTATTTACCCTTGAACCCTGATTTTTCTTAATCTTGAGCCGTAAGCCTTGTTCTTTGTAAACTATCCTTTGTTGATCCTCAGATACCAAATCACACAAATATGATACTACTCCCCAAATGTATAACCACCAAACACCAAACACTGGAGCAAAAATTGTTGAAAACACATAAACTTTTATACTCCAACCATTCTTTATAACATCAAAGAACTATACCTTGAAAAATCAGTATTCGTCCAATACCTGATCATTTTACAGACTGAAAACCGCTTCTTATACATACCTTGATATACCCTTGAGATATCCATGAGTTTCTTTATGTTTTTATTCAAGTGTTTAACCATCATTGATTATGATCTTGTTTATCGAATTATATGGTTTATCATATTGAACTGCTTTAGAATTGGATAGTTTTATATATATGTGGACCAGATTCGTGGTCAGACCATATCTATGGTCAATTTAGGCCAATGTGTGCCTTGGATCCAGTAGTTAGAGCATTGCTGTGTGCTTTGCTCGGGGTTAGTGCGTGACTGATCAGCAGCCTAACCTTAGTTTTAAAAACTTAAAATGAATGTCCAATTCTAATGATTGCTTAGCAATAAACTTGATTCCTCTGAATCATCTCGTTTGATCATTGGTTAATCTCAATTATTGTCATTGTGACTTGCTGAGCTAGTTAGCTCACTCTTGCGAATCTTTTTATGTATTCTACAGTTAAGAAGGATATACGGTTGATAACGAGGTTTTCTAGTTCAATGTACGAGCTAGGATTCCAGATTGAGTTGGATCGAGCTAGCAGGAACTTATGGTGGTAGTGAGATAGTAAGATTGTAAGAAAATTTTTATTATCAGTTGTAAGTTAAATTAGTCGGGATTTGGTATGATGTAATAAAAGTTAAGGTTGTGGCTTGTTTTCATACTTTAACCTGTTGTGATCCGTGGTTATGTAAAGAAGGGTCATTGCAAATAATATATCTTATACAGGTTTATTTATTGTGTATGTGTTGTGGACCCCAAACTTCTGACAAAAATCTTTAAGGAATATCTGGAGAAGCTGTAGCTGCGATATTTAAAGTCAACGGAGGACCATGCAAAGCATTTAATGATGATTGGAAAGTTAGAGAGGAAAGAAGTTGTGTGAAGTATAGTCTTTAGCATAAATAGTCAATGTGGAAAAGATCAAAAGGGATTCAGTAGAAATTAAAGTTACTATGAATGAAAAGGAAACCAGAAACACCAACAAAAGTAAGAAGTGTTATCATAAGCCGGTTACTATCGAAATTTTTTGCAAGATCTCTTGGAAGTTGCCATATCTTGGACGAAGCTAACCAGGGGAAGCAAGAAGTTTATATGAAGTAGAGAAGGGTAAAGAAAGTTTTACGGAGTCAAGTGCAAGAAGGGTTATAACACCTGCTTTATCATTTTCAAAGTATCAAGGAGATTTTGTAGTTTATAGTGATGCTTCTCATAAGGGAATAGGATGTGTGTTGACGCAGCACAATAAAGTTATTGTATATGCATCCAAACAACCGAAACCTTATGAGCAGAAGCATCCTACTCATAATTGGGACTAATAGTAACAATATTTGTTTTAAAAGATTGGGAAATATGATATGTATGGAGAAAGGTGTAAGATCTATACGGACTATAGAAGTTTAAAATATGAATTCACGAGGAAAAGCAAATGTAGTGGCAAGAGATAAGTAAAAAGGAGCAAGAATGGATTGTATGACCTTTCAGTTAAAGTTGTGAAGGGAAAGACAAGATGTCAATAGAAGATAATGGATTATGATGTTAGTAGTTAGTAAAAGGAAATTTATGTGCCCAGGAAAAACTATCACAATATTCCTAGGTTTTCTTCCAGCACTTGGATGCTACAAGCAGAAGAATTAAGAAATGAGATCCCATAGGGAATTCACAATATCCAGTATTTAACCTATTGAAGAAATGCCAAGATATATAGAAACTTAAAGAAAAATAGTGATAACCAGATTTAAGAAGGGAATTTCAAAATAGATTGGGAAGTGTTGAACATCTCAAAGAATTAAGGTGAAGTATCGGAGGCTTAGTGAACAAGGCAGACTGTAATAATCCCAATTTTTAGAATTTTTGAAACACGGATGAATAGTAACTTTTGCTGATAATGCTGATTAAGGAAAATTATCAGACCACGCTATATAGGAGTACTGTTATGGAAATTCTAAGATCGTATTAGTATTCCATAAAGTAAATAAGTGTATGTAAAGATCGTCAGAATCCAAATCCGAACACTTTGATTTTTCCCGAAAATCCACCAGATACCGAAAGAATCGAGTATAAGGTAACATGATAAAAAGGATTTAAATTCAAGGATTTTTAGAGAGGATCATAAAAGGAATATAAAATATTGAGAAAGGTTTAGGGGAACCTAAGTAATAAGATCCCAGGTATGATCCCTCAAACGATAAACGAAACCGAAAGTTAAGCGAACCGTATAACAGATCAGCGGTCATTAGCCAAATAATTAAAAGCTATTCAAAGAGATTAGAGGGGATGATGTCATCAAAACAATGAGAAGAGGACAAAGGAGGGAGGGTGACATCACATGGTGACATAAGCATGACCAAGCATGTGTGTTGTTGGTTGAATTAGAACCACACAAAAGTTACCATGGTAAAAAGGTAAGAAAACAAAACAAAACAAATCAATAATCAACCAACCAAGCCAAACATTTCATTTTCACCAAAAAAAACACAAAACTTTTCATTTTCTTCTTCCTTGCTCTCGGCTTCTTCTTCTTTTCCAAAGCAAGAAAATCAAAATCTTAGTTCCAAGCTTTGTTAAATTACAAGGTAATTATCTATTACTCCTTATGCATAGATATAGCTATCCTATAAGTTTAAGCCTCCAATTCATTCTCAATCTCTTCCAAGAAATCAATGAAGAAGATAATGAATAGTGATTTCAAGATTTTTAACTTGATTTTCTTGTTTTTCCTTTAAGATCCAAGCATCCCTAAGACATCTCAAGGCTTCTTAAGGCTTCCTAGCTACTCACATCACTTCAAGGAAGGTATAACATCTCCAAACCCTAGCTTTACTTTGTATATTAGGATGATTTTGATTGTTATGGTAAAAGAGTAGCTTGATGCTTGCATGTTTAAAGTTTGGGTTGGAGTTGTAGTAAATTGGATGTTGAAATCTTATTGATTAGTTAAAGGACTTAAGTATAGTTTTAAATTCATGTTTGAGAATAACATAAATTGGAGAACTTGAGGTGTTGGGGCTGTTTTAGTATGGTATGGATGGATTTTGGTTGTATGAATGAATTGGGGTTGATTGGTGGTTGATTTGGAATGGTATAAATTTGGAAAATCGCGTAAATATAGCCGTCGTAATGTCCGATTTACTTTAGACTGCTTTTGTTCATAACATTAGGACCCGAGAACTCCCTGCTAGGTTTTTACCATTGCCATGATTAGATAGTTCATGTTATGAGCTTCGTTTTGATATGTGGTTCATTTGATTCCGATGTACGGTTTAGGAGAAACGGCCGTTTTAAGTAACGACGTTTCGCGAACGAACCATTATCCCTCGCCTTACTTTGAAACATAGGTTAAAGACCTTAAAAGACCAATTGGAGTATGAAACAATTATGTTGAGTGGATTAAGCAGTTGGTAAGGTACTCGCAAAAGAATCTCCTTAAAACTCGTAATGGTTAATTTATTAAAAATAGTGGAGCCGAGGGTACTCGAGCGACTTAAGAGAATCAGTAAGCGCAGAGCGAGCGTTAGAGTCTAATTTGGTTAAAGTATAGATTTACAAGTGACTTTGGTTTAATTCCAACTTACATGTTGTTTATAGGTTACCAGACTCGTCCCGAGCCATTTGTAACCCCCAGTCAATCAGGCAAGTTTTCTACCCGTATAACTGTTGTTGTGATGTATATGTGTATATGCATGATCTTGTGATAAATGCATATTTGTTATTAGCAAATTTTTGCGATATATTGTAGCATGTGATATGGTATATATGCATGCCTGTTCCGTATTCTTGATTTATATATCTGTTGGTTCAAATGCTTATTAGTTGCATAATACCTATGCTAGAGATAAGCAGTAGTTGTGTATACCCTTAGTATAGGGGACCCAAAGGTGAATATTTTCTAAAACCGGGAGTCGATGTTCCCGAGTATATTATATATATATATTTAAATATATATATATATATATTGATATAGTATTCAAAACTATTAATCGAATAAGGTTTATTCGATAACTTTTATTTTATTTAATGAATATTATTACGAATATTCATTCGAGGGCTTATGACTCATTTTATTTTATTTATTGAATATTATTTGAATATTCATTCGAGGGCTTATGACTCAGTTTATATTATTTAATGAATATTATTTGAATATTCATTTGAGGATCTATGACTCCGATTATTTGTTGAGATATATTCTTTATTTTATTAAAGAATAAGGTGTCGATAATCAAACTTATCTTTGATTATTCAAATAAAGATAGTACTTTCGTATAATATATCTTTGGTTATTTAATACTCATTTCAAGTATAAGTTTTACAACTTCTACCTCAATTATTTGTATAAAGATTATTCTTTATGGGAATATTATTTAAATAATAATATTCAGATATTTTCTAAAATATTGGGACTAATTTACTTTATTAAATCAGCATTACTCCAAACACTCTTTAAAGTGTTTTCGAGTCTTTAAAATGATTTTTAAAAGTTAGAGCGGATCCCAAAACTCATTTTTATATATTTAAGATCTCCCTTTTTAAAGGGGATTTAAATACTCACTTAAAACCAGAGGGATCCGGCTCTGTGGTGTATTTTATATTCGCAACAAGGTTGCGGTTTTGGTAAATGAATTGATTACTTACCCAACGTTCGGGAAGTAAGTCCATCTATCGAGTTGGGATAAACAACATGGGCTCAGTGGGCGTCCATGATAGTGTAAGTGGCTCAGTGGGAGTCCATCAAATGCGTAAGTGGCTGAGTGGCAGTCCAGCATAAGGTCCTATTGCGACCAGGGTGATGACCAGTGGGGAATTCGTCCATCTACTAGTAGAAAAGGTTATTTATTGGTATCTTTGCCTGATCAGCAAGATATCGGGTTTATGCCACAATTCTTTTTCCTTCCAAAAATTTATTGGATGTTACAAACTCTGTTCATACTTTATATGACAGAGGTTTTCAGGAAATATATAAAAAAGATGTATATGTGGATATATATATATCGGAACTTAATGAAGTATATCATAACTTCATTTCCTTCAATAATACTTCAAAGATTAATCTATTCAAATCTTGTCTTGTAGTCTCATCTATGTGATGAACTGTTGAAAGCTCATTATAACTTGAACGGTGGTAGTTCAAGTAGTATTTGGAAAAGATATAAGTATATTGGAGTATCTTGTAACTTCATCTTTTAAACTTATATCTAGTAGATGATTATCTTATGCATGTCAAAGATTTTCAGAAAAACGTTGAGACAAGGTTAGATATATGAGATCACCTTGCAACGATAGTTTTATACAGTTATAAACTGGAACTCTGTGTATATTATGCATGGAAGAGGACTTCCAAGATTTTGAAAAGTATATATGTATATATACTGAATATTTTGCGACTTCATCGCATTAAGATATCAAACTCGGTTCATTTCTTTTGACCAAGACTTTCATGAGTACTATGAGAAGGCTTATATATTGTTAATCATTATACATATTATTTTGGTGGGCTTGCTGATCACCCTTGCTTTCTTCTTTCATCACACAACAACAGATAGAAAAGATGAACAAGACCAAGCTCCCGATTCGCAAGCGGTTTGAAAACGTTCCGCAGTCTTCTGGAAGCGTTGATGCCGCCGTAGCTGAGGTAGGAGCTACCAATAGGCTAGGTTTTCAACTATTGATGAACCAGACTTATGTATAATATGAATTGTAATAATGGCAAGGAATATGTAAATTTATTCAGAACTCTTTTAAGGTGTAAGGGCATGTAATTTTGGAATAAAATGACTCGTGTTATTTTTGGATATTCATCTCTGAGACTATAACTTGTGGTGTGTGTGTTTATTGTGGGGTCACAGTACAGAGTAGCTGATTGTTTATTAAGATTGGGTGTTATTAAGGGAAATGGAACTCGTGACAACCCGGATCCCCGACCCCGGATTTGGGGGTGTTACAGAAATGGTATCAGAGCCAAGCGTTATAAACCTCAGAGATGATGTGACGTTAAGATAATAAGTTCACTAAGATAATAAGAACTCTTGCCAAGTTCATAGTCGGGATACCTAACATAGTACTGACAGTTAAAACCCTTATGGGAACCCTTATAAATATCGTGATAGAAGCGTAGTTCGTTATCGTATATGGTAGCGGGACTCCGAACCCTGAGGTTGAGGAGCAACAGCGCGATGATGTTTTATTACTGATTGGGGATCAGATTGTGGATCCAATGGAACACCCTAATGAGGGACCGGATGATATTCATATTGAGGATGTAGCGGTTGAGGATGTTATCCCAGAAGGGATTGTTGTTGAGAAGGATCTCGTGAAGGATCCTAACAAGACTGAAGAGATGATCGCTGAGGAATTGATAACCATGGTTAGGGAAACTACCAGAGGTAGGATTGGCCGGTCACTACCGGAGGTTCGTTCAAGTTTGTAAAGATAGTAGCCCCTTTAACGCGGCTTACTCGTAAGACGGAGAAGTTTGAATGGACAGAGAAATGCGAGAAAAGCTTTTAAGAACTAAAGCAAAGGTTGGTGACGGCTCCTATGTTGGCATTGCCGGATGGAAAAAGGAGATTTTGTGAATTGTAATGACGCTTCGCATAAAGAATTAGGGTGCTTCTTATACAGCACAACAAGGTAATCGCGTACGCGTCAAGATAATTAAGGGAATATAAAATTCGATATCCCCACCCATGAGCTTGGGCTCGTGGCAATAGTTTTGCCCTAAAGATTTGAGGCACTACTTGTATGGAGAGAAGTGCGAGATTCACAAACCATAGGAGCTCTAGTACATTTTTACGTAGAAAGAGCTCAACATACGCCAGAGGAGGCGGTTAGAGCTAATCAAGAATTACGATTATGGGATTCTTTATCATCCAGGGAAATCCAAAATGGTGCTAATGCCCTTAGTATAAAGGAGAGACTCAAGATGAAAATGTCTTTGGGAGAGTTGATAAGAGATTTTGAGAAAATGGAAATAGAAGTGAAGGTAACCGGAGCCGGTACCGAAAAGCTGTTTGAGATTGCAATACAGTTCAAATTATCGGAAAAGAACATATTGTGCCAGAAAAAGTGATGAATGAAGGCAGAGAGCCAACAATTAGATAAAAGATTAATACCGAGAAAGATGATAAGGGAATAATGAGGTATTCCTACAGAATTTGGGTTCCAAATGTTCAAGAGCTTAAAGATGAGATCTTAGATGAAAGCTAGTTTGAGGAATAAGATTTAGAGCAAACCTTGAACGTGATAGTCAGGGAGGTTGACATCAAGATAGAAGAACCCATAACATAATGAAATAGAAAACAAGGATTTTAACGTATAAGATAACCCTGATTGTGGGAGAAGGATGAAACATTTCATACTGAGAAAATAGAAGTCGAGCAAGATAGGGAGAACCGGGATGGTACTCCTATGGGGCAATTCATGGATCTGCCTAAACAAAAATTATACTTTTATTCCCAAACACCACCCTGAGGAAACAATGCAGTGGGAAATTCTTTCAGGACCTTTAAGTCACTAAGCTCTCAGAGTTCCAAGGAACAAGCTGACCTAGCCGAGGCAAGAGCCTGGAAAAAGGAAATAGAGAAATGATTTTATATTCTAAATGATTGATGAAGCGTAAAAGACTATTTTTGTCACTTACTCTCCTAAGAGAGAGACCACCCGCTGGTGAAAGACCAAGAAAGGCACGGAGCCAGAGGTTAGAATAAAATGATTAAAGTTCAATCAATTGTTTTCGGGAAAGTAATTCCCAAGGTTATGGAGATAGTGTAAAAGCTTTAGAGCCAGAACAAAGGCGGACGAGTATGATGAATTATGAAGCTAAGTTGTAAAAGTTGTCAAGATCGTTCTGATGACAAGAATCCCAGAATGATGTGATGTTTGAAGTCAATGATTGGTGGGTTCATGAAATAATGATAAGAGAAAGGAAAATAAAAAGAAACTGAAGTGGAAAGGAATATAAAGGCAATAGAGTTTGAGGAATGATAAGGGAGTTGGGTATGAGGAAACCCTAAAGACTCGTAGTAATAGAAATAGAAAAGTATATGATCGTCAGGATGAGGATGATTTACCATGAGTTAAAGTTGATGGTTGAAGGCATAAGAGATATAATGTTGTACCCCTTCAAGTTGGAAGGATTCGGGGAAACCTTGAGATAGTTCGAAGGATAAATAATGAGATGCGGATAGACTGAGGAGACAAGAAAGTAAGAAATTAGGAAAATTGGATGAAGGAAGTGACCTTCAAGAAAGTGAAGTGTAAGACCGGGGGCATGATACCCAGAAAGGGAGACGCCGGGTATGAAAGATATCCCAATATTGAGATGACTGTTGAGATAAACAACAAAAGAAAATAAGGATTTATTAACAAGAAGTTCACGTTGAACACGACCAATATCTTCCAGAACCTCCATGTTGTCATTACCAAATTAGGCAAGCAAAGCGGAAAAAAAACCGTTGTTATCTGTTGGAGGCCATATGGATTGACCTCAGTTTGAATAAGGATGCTGTTGTAAAATTAAGTATAGACTATCGAAGTGAGAATGATTGAATAAGGTAATCTATCAAGTATATATGACTTGATTTATCCATGGAAGAGTGTAAGTATCTTTTAAAGGTGGAATTAAGGATAAAACCCCGATAAATTGAAATGAATCCTAGGGGAATGCATAAAGGTTGGCATTTCACCCTTAATAGGGACAACATGAGTTTTGACAGTATGAATTGGAAAGGATTAAGGTAACAACAACCTTTAAGGATCAGTGGAGAAATTTTTCAGAAGTATATACACAATGATTCTGGTATTAGTAAATGGTATCTTGATATGCCCTGTACCTAGGGTGTACCTGATGAAGGATTTAAGGATAACCTTAGAGGTTTTACAAGGAGAAAGGTAATATTTAAAGTTCTCAAGAATAGAAATTTTGATGAAGGAAATATGACGTAATTATAATAATGCCAGGTGGGGCACGTGTTGAACCATAAGAAAGTATAGATCGATCCAATGAGGGTCGAGAATGGTGAAAACAAGAAGGGCCCAAAATAAGAGACGTCCTAAGTATGATCGAGAGTCAGTCGTGGAAATGTTCACATCTAAAGACTAAGGCAATTACTTATGGAAAAATGGTGATTTTTTTTCTCACCAGGACTTAAGAGAAGTATTTTCACATAAGCAGTGATTGAAATGAGGTAGAAAATTTAGTTGGAGGTGGTTAAAATGACATTGATTGTAAGGAAATTTTACTATCAGGAAAGGCCAAAGAGGTGGCCGACACTTTAAGTGTAAGAGGACAATTATAGGCGCTCATGCCAAAGGAATACAACGATGATGGTTAAATCCGTGAAGGTTTTATTATGGTATGAAGGATTGACATTCCTTCTGATGACTGTGCGGTACTCAACCGTAATAGTAGTTTGGTAAATATTTAATTCATGTAATCGTCGTGAGCGGGCTTTCTATCTTAGAAGGTCCTATCTTGAGATAAGCCAAGAGCATGTTACGAGAGGACTAAATGAACCTTTGAGCTTCATGTCTCCTAATAAAGACATATGGTTAATAATGGTATTAACCTGCTATCGTTGCTTTCATTGAAACTCTTCTGAAATTTTATCTGCTTCATGTCATATGTGCGTCAAGTTCAGGAGTGTTCTTCATGAATCATGAGCGGTGATCATGTTACCTCCTTAGAAGAATTCGATACGACAGGTATGGACTCCGTATGGTTAGCTATTAAGATTCCAAGGAAAACGAATGACTACCGTAGGTCTGTGGTGGACTATAGTAATGCATCAACGACTCTTTGAATAATGAGCCGATTACAACCGCGAGAGTTGTATGGTAATGGATGTTGAGAGTGAGTACCACTAATCGGGTCGTGGTGGTGTATAAGTTATCATTTATAGGCTAATTAAGTCGATTATCTACCTATTGAATACTTATTCCTTCTAATCAATAGAGAGTCGTATTACTATACGAGGAAGGTTGTGATGCAAGCATAGAATTCTAATAACGATGACGTCTAGAATGAAATCCCATATTCGATTTTCGATGTCGAGGGAGTTTCAAAGGTGATTGTTTATAAGCTCGAGCAAGAGCATGGGTCCATAGAATGATGGATGAAATAGTGAAAGATTCAGGAACATGAATTGCGATGCTATAATACTTGATGTTGATATTTATGTACGTATATGTTTTATTCTCCTATGACAAACCTCTATAGTTCATAGGTAGATTCCAAGCCAGATATTTTGTGGCAGTATATTTTATATATATACAATTCTCTTCATTTCGTTCTTTTCTCTCCTTTTCATTTCATGTAAGCTGAGAAGGACAACCCTTCCAGAAGGGGCGGTATTGCCGAATGACTATCTATCTGTGTGATAGAAGCCTAGTAGGATACCATCTATTGTTTAATTGCTTGTCAAGTACTAAAGGCTGGCCACCTTCTGTACTAACTATGCAATGTAACAAGTGTTCATGATCATAGTGATCTCTCAATAAATTCTTTTACTTCTATATGAAGGACCAAGCTTTCGAAGATGGAGGCAGCTAGAGATGAAGTGGTACCAAGTATGGTGGTATTCGGAATGGAAACGCATTCGTGATACTAAGGTTGACGCATTTATTAAAAGGTTATAAAACTCTAGCGAGTAAAGGTATATCTAGAATAGTATTATGTACGGAAGATAGTAACGCTTACAAACCAGAAAAGAAAGAGTATTGAGAAGCAAAAGCTATAATGCTAGAAGCTATGATGAGAGTCTGTACAATAGACTTGAAATAATTTGGAATGATCACTTAACGCGGATTGAGTTTTCTTACGACAATAGATCATATGTCATTATCGAGATGTCGCCTTATGAGATCCTTGAGGGAAGACAGTATCGATCTCCCTTATATTAGGATGAAGTTGCAGAGCGCAAGATGCTCGGACCAGCAGTGGTCCAAAGGACCAGGGATATAATAGATCTAATCAGAAGACGGCTGGTAGTAGCCCAAGATGGACATATGAAGTATGTTGATTTGACACGAAAGGACAAAGAATAGGAAGTAGGGGACTAGTGCTGTTATAGGTATTCCCTTGGAAATGATGGATGTGGTTCGGAAAGAAAGGAAAGCTAAGCCCACGAAGTGTTGGACCCTTGGAGATATTAAGACGTATTGGGAAGTTAGCATATGAGCTAGCCCTACCCCCGAACCTGTAGCAAGTTCATAACGTGTTCCACATATCAATGTTAAAGGAGTGTAATTCGGATGCCAGACAAATAGGGGCATATGAGCGCATAGACATGCAACAAGACGTAACCTATATGGAGCAACCAGGAAGGGTTATAGATTGAAAAGGAACAAGTGCTTAGGAGAAGGGTTATCAAACTAGTCAGAGTTTGATGGTAGAACCACAATGTTGGAAAATTTACTTGAGAGTTAGAAAGTGCAATGCTAAGAGAGCATCCCTATTCATTTTCTATCCGATTCCGGGACGGAATCCTTTTAAGGAGGGGAGACTGTAATAACCCCAATTTTTGGAATTTTTGAAACACGGATGAATAGTAACTTTTGCTGATAATGCTGATTAAGGAAAATTATCAGACCACGCTATATAGGAGTACTGTTATGGAAATTCTAAGATCGTATTAGTATTCCATAAAGTAAATAAGTGTATGTAAAGATCATCAGAATCCAAATCCGAACACTTTGATTTTTCCCGAAAATCCACCAGATACCGAAAGAATTGAGTATAAGGTAACATGATAAAAAGGATTTAAATTCAAGGATTTTTAGAGAGGATCATAAAAGGAATATAAAATATTGAGAAAGGTTTAGGGGAACCTAAGTAATAAGATCCCAGGTATGATCCCTCAAACGATAAACGAAAACGAAAGTTAAGCGAACCGTATAACAGATCAGCGATCATTAGCCAAATAATTAAAATCTAATCAAAGAGATTAGAGGGGATGATGTCATCAAACCAATGAGAAGAGGACAAAGGAGGGAGGGTGACATCACATGGTGACATCAACATGACCAAGCAAGTGTGTTGTTGGTTGAATTAGAACCACACAAAAGTTACCATGGTAAAAAGGTAAGAAAACAAAACAAAACAAATCAATAATCAACCAACCAAGCCAAACATTTCATTTTCACCAAAAAAAACACAAAACTTTTCATTTTCTTCTTCCTTGCTCTCGGCTTCTTCTTCTTTTCCAAAGCAAGAAAATCAAAATCTTAGTTCCAAGCTTTGTTAAATTACAAGGTAATTATCTAATACTCCTTATGCATAGATATGGCTATCCTATAAGTTTAAGCCTCCAATTCATTCTCAATCTCTTCCAAGAAATCAATGAAGAAGATAATGAATAGTGATTTCAAGATTTTTAACTTGATTTTCTTGTTTTTCCTTTAAGATCCAAGCATCCCTAAGACATCTCAAGGCTTCTTAAGGCTTCCTAGCTACTCACATCACTTCAAGGAAGGTATAACATCTCCAAACCCAAGCTTTACTTTGTATATTAGGATGATTTTGATTGTTATGGTAAAAGAGTAGCTTGATGCTTGCATGTTTAGAGTTTGGGTTGGAGTTGTAGTAAATTGGATGTTGAAATCTTATTGATTATTTAAAGGACTTAAGTATAGTTTTAAATTCATGTTTGAGAATAACATAAATTGGAGAACTTGAGGTGTTGGGGCTGTTGTAGTATGGTATGGATGTATTTTGGTTGTATGAATGAATTGGGGTTGATTTGGAATGGTATAATTTGGGAAATCGCGTAAACATAGCCGTCGTAATGTCCGATTTACTTTAGACTGATTTTGTTCATAACATTAGGACCCTAGAACTCCCTGCTAGGTTTTGACCATTACCATGATTAGATAGTTCATGTTACGAGATTCGTTTTGATATGTGGTTCGTTTGATTTCGATGTACGGTTTAGGAGAAACGGCCGTTTTAAGTAACGACGTTTCGCGAACGAACCATTACCCCTCGCCTTACTTTGAAACATAGGTTAAAAACCTTAAAAGACTAATTGGAGTATGAAACAATTATGTTGAGTGGATTAGGAAGTTGGTAAGGTACTCGCGAAAGAATCGCCTTAAAACTCGTAATGGTTAATTTATTAAAAATGGTGGAGCCGATGGTATTCGAGCGACTTAAGAGAATCAGTAAGCGCAAAGCGAGCGTTAGAGTCTAATTTGGTTAAAGTATAGATTTACAAGTGACTTTGGTTTAATTCCAACTTACATATTGTTTATAGGTTACCAGACTCGTCCCGAGCCATTTGTAACCCCCAGTCGCTCAGGCAAGTTTTCTACCCGTATAACTGTTGTTGTGATGTATATGTGTATATGCATGATCTTGTGATAAATGCATATTTGTTATTAGCAAATTCTTGCGATATATTGTAGCATGTGATATGGTATATATGCATTCCTGTTCTTTATTCTTGATTTATATATCTGTTGGTTGAAATGCTTATTAGTTGCATAATACCTATGCTAGAGATAAGCAGTAGTTGTGTATACCCTTAGTATAGGGGACCCAAAGGTGAACATTTTCTAAACCCGGGAGTCGATGTTCCCGAGTATATTATATATATATACTTAAAAATATATATATTGATATAGTTTTCAAAACTATTAATCGAATAAGGTTTATTCGATAACTTTTATTTTATTTAATGAATATTATTACGAATATTAATTCGAGGGCTTATGACTCCTTTTATTTTATTTATTGAATATTATTTGAATATTCATTCGAGGGCTTATGACTCAATTTATATTATTTAATGAATATTATTTGAATATTCATTTGAGGATCTATGACTCTGATTATTTGCTGAGATATATTCTTTATTTTATTAAAGAATAAGGTGTCGATAATCAAACTTATCTTTGATTATTCAAATAAAGATAGTACTTTCGTATAATATATCTTTGGTTATTTAATACTCATTTCAAGTATAAGTTTTACAACTTCTACCTCAATTATTTGTATAAAGATTATTCTTTATGGGAATATTATTTAAATAATAATATTCAAATATTTTCTAAAATATTGGGACTGATTTACTTTATTAAATCAGCATTACTCCAAACACTCTTTAAAGTGTTTTTGAGTCTTTAAAATGATTTTTAAAAGTTAGAGCGGATCCCAAAACTCATTTTCATATATTTAAGATCTCCCTTTTTAAAGGGGATTTAAATACTCGCTCAAAACCAGAGGGATCCGGCTCTGTGGTGTATTTTATATTCGCAACAAGGTTGCGGTTTTGGTAAATGAATTGATTACTTACCCAACGTTCGGGAAGTAAGTCCATCTATCGAGTCGGCATAAACAACATGGGCTCAGTGGGCGTCCATGATAGTGTAAGTGGCTCAGTGGGAGTCCATCAAATGCGTAAGTGGCTGAGTGGCAGTCCAGCATAAGGTCCTATTGCGACCAGGGTGATGACCAGTGGGGAATTCGTCCATCTACTAGTAGAAAAGGTTATTTATTGGTATCTTTGCCTGATCAGCAAGATATCGGGTTTATGCCACAATTCTTTTTCCTTCCAAAAATTTATTGGATGTTACAAACTCTGTTCATACTTTATATGACAGAGGTTTTCAGGAAATATATAAAAAAGATGTATATGTGGATATATATATATATATCGGAACTTAATGAAGTATATCATAACTTCATTTCCTTCAATAATACTTCAAAGATTAATCTATTCAAATCTTGTCTTGTAGTCTCATCTATGTGATGAACTGTTGAAAGCTCATTATAACTTGAACGGTGGTAGTTCAAGTAGTATTTGGAAAAGATAAAAGTATATTGGAGTATCTTGTAACTTCATCTTTTAAACTTATATCTAGTAGATGATTATCTTATGCATGTCAAAGATTTTCAGAAAAATGTTGAGACAAGGTTAGATATATGAGATCACCTTGCAACGATAGTTTTATACAGTTATAAACTGGAACTCTGTGTATATTATGCATGGAAGAGGACTTCCAAGATTTTGAAAAGTATATATGTATATATACTGAATATTTTGCGACTTCATCGCATTAAGATATCAAACTTGGTTCATTTCTTTTGACCAAGACTTTCATGAGTACTATGAGAAGGCTCATATATTGTTAATCATTATACATATTATTTTGGTGGGCTTGCTGCTCACCCTTGCTTTCTTCTTTCATCACACAACAACAGATAGAAAAGATGAACAGGACCAAGCTCCCGATTGGCAAGCGGTTAGAAAACGTTCCGCAGTCTTCTAGAAGCGTTGATGCCGCCGTAGCTGAGGTAGGATCTACCAATAGGCTAGGTTTTCAACTATTGATGAACCAGACTTATGTATAATATGAATTGTAATAATGGCAAGGAATATGTAAATTTATTCAGAACTCTTTTAAGGTGTAATGGCATATAATTTTGGAATAAAATAACTCGTGTTATTTTTGGATATTCATCTCTGAGACTATAACTTGTGGTGTGTGTGTTTATTGTGGGGTCACAGTACAGAGTAGTTGATTGTTTATTAAGATTGGGTGTTATTAAGGGAAATGGAACTCGTGACAACCCGGATCCCCGACCCCGGATTTGGGGGTGTTACACAGACCCATGAGTGATTTTACAAGAAGCGAATCATAAAATGTATCAGTGGTGTTGTTAGAGAAAAGGAATGAAATTACGAGATTATGTACTGATTAACGGGAGTTCAATAAAACAACGTATAAGAATAAATGACCCCTATGAGGAATGATTATCTATGAGGCCTAATCTAAGAAATGTGCTATGTCTCAATGATTAACTTAAAATCCGCCCTGAGAAAATATCAGAGATTATGATTAAAGTGAGTTAATAGCATTGCAAGCTCTGATGATATTATGTGAAATAACAAGTATATCAGGTGGCTATAAGGAATTAAGGAAACGTGGTATATAAGGAGTACTTAGATAAGCAAACTATTTTTATTGATAACATCCTCAGCTACTCAAAGAATAAGAAAGTCTGCGTGGAATGCCCAAGAATTTTTCTCCAAGGATCAGAAGGAAAGCAACTATGCGTTAAGTCTTCAAGAATGAAATTTTGACTAAGGTTAACAAAAGATTCTGAATTAATCCATTAACAACTACCTAAGAAAATCCGTATAATAACAGATGCTCTATACCGACAGAAAGGATTGGATGTAATTAAGACCACTGAAGAGTTAATAAACGAATTGGAAAGAGTGGAATATGAAGTTCAAATACTTAAAGGTGATAATACGTGAATATATGAGATTACTTTTTAGCCTTAACTGATGAAAAAGAGTAAGAGATGTTTAAATGTTTGGAAACCAAGTTAAAAATGAGCATTGCTTATCATCCTTAAATGGAGAGTCAAAGTACTGAAGTGATTGAGAAAATGTAAGATGTGTTGAGAGGTTGAGTTTTAAGGAAACACTGGAATGATCATTTATCAGCGATGTCAGCTTTGGAATGCCACTTTACCAAGCTTCATGTGAACGCAAGTGTAGGTCCCCATTTTTATTGAGATAAAGTGGGGAAAAAAGTTGTCAAATTCTAAGTTAATTCAGCACACCAAGAGCGTAGTAATATTGATTAATGCAGCTCGGAGTAGATAAAGAAAGAAGGCGAAATTGTATCGAGAGAGAATATGAGTATAGAAATAGGACCAGTAGTGCTAGTACAAGTTTCATCTAGAAAGAGACTGGATAAGTCTAAGTAGAAGGGGCAGGTTAAGTCCTAAAATTAGTAAACCATTCTCGAAGTATTGATAAATATAAATGAAGTTGTTCATGAGTTGATGTTACCGTCACAACAGTGTGTACATATAATGTGTTTGGCATGTCAAAATTAAAGCGATAATTGTTTGATTTGAATTAAGTGATTGATCGGGAGCCAATGGGGCTCTTATCCAAGTTTGTTTTGCATATAGTGATCAATCCAAATTCTTGATCGTTAAAGGCGAGTCATTGGAAATGAGTGTATATCTATAGTAAGAACGTTTGAAATCCTCGAGTAGAAGAGTCTACTTGGAAACTAAAGTCAGATTTGCTTGACAAATATCCTCACTTGTGTAATTAGACCAGATTCTGGGGATATAATCTTTTTAAGGGTGGAAAGATATAACGACCCGTGTATTTTTGAATTATTTAAATATGTGATTATTATGGAAATTATTAAATCAAATATGTGTATTGGTTTCGACCACTATGTGTCGTTTGATTATTATCTATGTGTGATTTATGATGTACCGGGTTGTTCGCGTGATTAATTAAGGAATCGTATTGAATTGCTTTCACTTTCAAAAGTGGATTTAGTGCAAATTTATTTGCATAAATATTGGGAATGTTTCTAAAATTGTTTTTATGATTTTATAATTACAATAATTATTTTTAGGATTTTGTAAAATTAAGAAATCAATATTTCATTAGTTATTTATCTTTAAATGATTTTCTGAGTATGTTTAATGGTAAAATCCATATTTAATTCTAAAATTCTTCAAAAATTATGAAACTCATATTTAATTAAGTTTGGAATATTCCGAGAATTTTAAAATTATTTTGGAAATTTTCGGGATTAATTTCACGCGCTCCTTGTTTCGCTTCATTGATAAAAGCGGATTTAAAGTGCATTTTAAAAATCATTTTAAAATTTCCAAAATTCATGTTTTTATTAACTTCGGGATATTTGTAATATTTTAAGACTTTTTTCATAATTTCAGAATCTGTTTTAAGTACACCTCGGTTCGTTAAATATGAAATACGGATATAAACTGCCTTTCAAAAATTATTTTAAAATTACGAAATTCATGTTTTTGTAAAATTCGGGATATTTATGACATTTTAAGATTATTTTCATAATTTTACAAAATTGTTTTGCGTACACCTTTGTCCGTTAGTTTTGAATTACGGGACTAACCGGGTCTCGGAATCTTCAAAATACGCCTTTGAATTACAGGAGTTGTACTATCAGTTGTACTACTAGGTGTACTGCATTGATTTTACAGCATATGAAAAAAACAAAATATAATAAAAATAGAAAATAACTACACCCCTGTAAACCCCCCTTCCTCTCGGTCTCCCTGTGGTGGTAAGCTCTTGAGGGTTCGATTTTCTCCCTCGTATGTTCTGATTCCTCCCGCTTAATTCCGCCTTTTCTCTGTCAGTCTTCTTTCTCGGCGAATTATGCCGTCACCGGTGAATGCCTTGGCTCGGTTTCTGCTTCTTGGTATATATTTATATACACACAAATATATATACATATGTTGTGTGTATGTGGATATTGCTGTTGTGTGATTTTCGGCCTAGGTTACCTCCGACCTGTTTCCCAGTCCTTTTCCTGTTTGCTATGTTCTCGGTTGCAGAGTTGCTTAGCGTGTTAATTTATGCGTGTAATAATTTGGAACTTTGAATATTTTGCAGAAATTATCTAATTGATTTTCGTGAAATAAATATTTCGTGCAGATATTATTATCATTTAATCAGTGAAATTTCGTATGGAAACCCAAAATTTATCGGGTACCGACGAATTTTTACCGCCGTCGGCGATGAGCCTCGGCGAGCCGTCGGTGGACTATGATGTTTATTTTGAGTCCTAATATTTTAAAATAAATAAATTAGTTCATGAGGTTATCGTTGAAACGAGAATTTGATTTTACATTAAAGTCGAGTATGTAAATTAGTTGACGAATTGTGATTGGATTGATTGTTAAATTGAACTGGTGGTTGGAATTGTAGTTGTGAATTTGATTATTGTTGGTTTGACGTCGATTGATGTTTCGACGGGTAATCCGATAAACAAAGGGGACGCTGCCCGATTTCCGGGAAAATCAAATTACGGAAATATGGGAGCGTATCCGAGGATTATCGGGACATCGAATGGTTACATAGATATATATGTGTTCAATATGGAACTTGATTGCACGATGTGATGAAATAATTTGCTAAAATCCATAACCCTGATTTTGTGAAATTACAAGTATACGTATTTTCGGAAAGCGAACACCAAACAGATTTCTCGAGAATGTGAACCCTGACTGTTGGGTGTGTTGTTATATTATAATAATCCATATAATTACGAGTCGGGTTTGAATATCGTTGGGTAAAAATTAGTATCGAGGATGTGTCAAGCATACCTGGACGTCTAACGTAGGGTATTTCGACCCTGTAGGTTATAATCGGGAACCTGAAAGTGGCCGATGGACTAGAGATGACCTAGTAGTCAGTCGACGAGCTCAATAGAGTTCCAACGGAAACAAACTTGAGTATCAAAGTCGAATCTAATGTGGTCTAGTGGTTGGACGTTAAAGCCTGAGCGGCAGAGTCGGCTCAGAGTTGGTCAGTAACAGTTGTAAAGCCCTGTGAGGCAAGTACTTCCGAACTTTTCTTCAAGATATATCACAATTATTTTCAAACTGTTTCATAACATGTCGTTCTTATTCAAAATAACTCTTGTTTATATTGCAAGTGCTTTAAACTATTTACCCTTGAACCCTGATTTTTCTTAATCTTGAGCCGTAAGCCTTGTTCTTTGTAAACTATCCTTTGTTGATCCTCAGATACCAAATCACACAAATATGATACTACTCCCCAAATGTATAACCACCAAACACTGGAGCAAAAATTGTTGAAAACACAGAAACTTTTATACTCCAACCATTCTTTATAACATCAAAGAACTATACCTTGAAAAATCAGTATTCGTCCAATACCTTATCATTTTACAGACTGAAAACCGCTTCTTATACATACCTTGATATACCCTTGAGATATCCATGAGTTTCTTTATGTTTTTATTCAAGTGTTTAACCATCATTGATTATGATCTTGTTTATCGAATTATATGGTCTATCATATTGAACTGCTTTAGAATTGGATAGTTTTATATATATGTGGACCATATTCGTGGTCAGACCATATCTATGGTCAATTTAGGCCAATGTGTGTCTTGGATCCAGTAGTTAGAGCATTGCTGTGTGCTTTGCTCGGGGTTAGTGCGTGACTGATCAGCAGCCTAACCTTGGTTTTAAAAACTTAAAATGAATGTCCAATTCTAATGATTGCTTAGCAATAAACTTGATTCCTCTGAATCATCTCGTTTGATCATTGGTTAATCTCAATTATTGTCATTGTGACTTGCTGAGCTAGTTAGCTCACTCTTGCGAATCTTTTTATGTATTCTACAGTTAAGAAGGATATACGGTTGATAACGAGGTTTTCCAGTTCAATGTATGAGCTAGGATTCCAGATTGAGTTGGATCGAGCTAGCAGGAGCTTATGGTGGTAGTGAGATAGTAAGATTGTACGAAAATTTTTATTATCAGTTGTAAGTTAAATTAGTCAAGATTTGGTACGATGTAATAACAGTTAAGGTTATGGCTTGTTTTCATACTTTAACCTGTTGCGATATGTGGTTATGTAAAGAAGGGTCATTGCAAATAATATGTCTTATACAGGTTTATATATTGTGTATGTGTTGTGGACCCCAAACTTCTGACCCGGGTTTGGAGGGCGCCACATAAGTCCTTTCCATGGTTGAGGTAGAACATTGTTTTGTCTATCGTTCCTCTGTTAAATCCACTTTCCAGAAGAAATTGAGCTAAAGTCTCCTACCATGCTCTAGGAGCTTGCTTAAGTCCATAAAGTGCTTTATCTAGCCTGTAGACATAATTTGGATATTTGGAATCTACAAAGCCTGGAGGTTGTTCAACATATACTTCCTCTTCCAATTCTCCATTGAGAAAAGCACTTTTCACATCCATTTGAAAGACAGTAAACTTTTTGTGAGCAACATAAGCCAAAAATATCCTTATGGCTTCTAACCTAGCAACTGGTGCAAATGTTTCATCATAATCAATTCCCTCCTGTTGAGAATATCCTTTTACAACCAGCCTTGCCTTATTTCTTGTAATTATGCCATCACTGTCAGTTTTGTTTCTGAATACCCACTTTGTACCAACAACAGATCTATTCTTTGGTCTTGGCACTAGGGTCCAGACTTTGTTTCTTTCAAATTCATTTAACTCTTCCTGCATTGCTTGCACCCAATCAGCATCTTGAAGAGCTTCTTCCACTTTCTTTGGCTCAGTCTGAGAAAGAAAAGAATTGGAAAGACATTCATTTGAAGTACCTGTTCTAGTTCTGACACTTGCATTCCAATTATCAAATCAGGTGTATGTGATTTAGTCCACTTCCTTGCAGATGGAAGGTTTTCTCTAGAACTGGATGCTCCCCCATGATCCATGCTGTCTTCATTTTCATTTTCTGATGCTCCCCCTGAAACTATGCTCTCTGAATTGGATTCTTCAGAAATTAGATTTTCAGAACTAACAGAACTTGGCTTATCAGAACTTGACGAATCAGAACTTGAAGAGCCAGATGTATGTTCTGATGCTTCTTGAGATGTGGTAAGATCTTGAGTATGCTCCCCCTGCATATATGCATCTTCCTTTGGTGTAGTTACCACAGTTTCAATAACATCAGTGTTTAATCCATCAGAGTTTACAGTATCAGGACTTAGATTGTCAGGATTTTCAGTATCAGAATTTGAGTCTTCATTTGCAAATCTCAGCTGATCATGATCAATAAAATCTTCAAGTCCAGTAATCTTCTTGTCATCAAAAGAGACATTGATAAATTCCATGACCATTCTTGTTCTCAGATTATAGACTCTGAAGGCTTTTGTGGAAAGTAGATATCCAACAAAGATTCCTTCATCAGCTTTTAGATCAAATTTGGATAGCTGTTCAGGATGAGTCTTGAGAACAAAACACTTGCATCCAAATACATGAAAATACTTCAGATTTGGCTTCTTTTTCTTCACCATCTCATATGGTGTCTTTCCTTGCTTGTTAATGAGTGTTGCATTTTGAGTAAAACAAGCAGTCTGCACAGCTTCAGCCCAGAAATAGGTTGGAAGCTTTGCTTCTTCAAGCATTGTACCTGCAGCTTCAATGAAAGTTCTATTCTTTCTTTCAATAACTCCATTTTGCTGTGGAGTTCCAGGAGCAGAGAATTCCTGCTTAATTCCATGGTTTTTGCAGAACTCTTCCATTATCAAATTCTTAAACTCAGTGCCATTATCACTCCTTATGGTTTTCATAGAGTCTTTGACCAATTTATCCAGTTGTTTGACATGATCAATCAAGATAGATGCAGTTTCACTTTTTGTGTGCAAGAAATACACCCATGTGTATCTAGTGAACTCATCTACTATGACCAAGGCATATTTCTTCTTTGCAATAGACATGACATTCACTGGACCAAATAGATCAACATGTAGTAGATGATAAGGCTCAAGAATTGATGATTCAGTCTTGCTCTTGAATGAAGATTTTCTTTATTTGGCCTTCTGACAAGAATCACAAAGGCCATCAGGAGCAAATACTGACTTTGGCAGTCCTCTCACAAGATCTTTCTTGACTAGTTCATTTATATTGTTGAAATTTAAATGAGAGAGTTTCTTGTGCCAGTTCCAGCTTTCTTCAATTGATGCTCTACTCATCAGACAGATTGCAGAACCATCAGTACTTGTTGAAAGCTTGGCTTCATAAATGTTACCACGCCTGTATCCTTTCAGAATAACTTTTCCTTTAGATTTACTCACTACTTCACAGTGTTCTTCAAAGAAATCAACATGATAACCTCTGTCACAGATTTGACTTATACTCAGCAGATTGTGTTGAAGTCCTGAGACTAGAGCTACTTCTTTAATGATTACATTCCCAAGATGGATATTTCCATATCCCAATGTTTTTCCAATATTGCCATCTCCATAAGAAACACTTGGGCCAGCTTTCTCCACAAAGTCTGATAGCAGGGCTTTATTTCCAGTCATATGTCCTGAACATCCACTGTCCAGAACTAGGATATTTTTCCTGTTGCCCTGCAATCACAAAGACCACTAATGATTAGTTTTAAGGACCCAGACTTGCTTGGATCCTTTGGCCTTATCAAGTTTGTTAACATTTGCAGCGGATTTAGCATCAGAGTTTATGTTAACATTTTTCTTATCAGAATTTACACTATCAGACTTTGAATCAGAATTTACACTAGAAGGAACAATAGAAACTTTCTTTAAAGAAGGTTTTATTTGATAATAATCATAGTACAAACTATTATATTCCTTACAAGTATAAATGGAATGCCATAAACTACCACAATGAAAACAAGGACTTTGTGGCTTATATCTAACAGACTGACTCTTAACTCCTGACTTTGAAGGTAAGGAGTTTATGTTCTTATTCTTCCTGCAAAAAGAAGCCAGATGGTTAGAACTTCCACAGTTATGACACGTTTTCCTAGGAGCATCAGGAACAGGCTTATAATTATTGCTTTTATTCACACCTTCCTTTCCATTCCTATTTTTCCTAGGTGATTTTACCTTGTTTGCATTCTTAACATCTTTCAGCTTATGCTTAAGCTGCTTCTTAGTCATTAAGCCTATGTTAACTTCAGGTGTCTTTTCATGTTCTAGTTTGTCAGAAGTTAATCCCTCTTTAACTTCTGATTTCTTATTATCGGACTTTACAGTTACAAACTTAACAGGTTTTAACTTTGGCTTTTGCTTAACAACAGGCTTAATTTCTACAGTTCCTTTATCATTCTTATCCTCTCCATAACCTAAGCCCTCTTTCCAATTTTCACTACTTAGCAAATTTTGAGTTGTTCTGCCAGAGTTAGTCCAAGTCCTGATAATCTCTCTTTCCTTTTCTAACTCAGTTTTTAGAGATTCATTCATTTTTAGCACTTCATCTCTAACATAAAAAGCATCATCTCTATCCTTCTGAGTTTGATGGAACATAACTAACTCTTTTTCTAAGAAATCATTTCTTTTCTTAAAAGCAAGATTTTCAGAAGTTAATCTTTCACATGTTAAAGTTTGATCTCTATAACTAACAAACATGGTTTTAAGATATCTTCTCAACTCATTAATATCATCAGTATGAAAAGCATAAGTAGTCTGAGGTACCTTTGTTTCAGCAGCTTCAAAACTGCTCTCAGCACTTGCTTTATCAGCATTTTCCATCAAAGCATAGTTCTCCTCACTTTCAGAGTCTGAGGTGTTTGTCCAGCTTTTCTTCTTTATGACAAGAGCCTTGCCTTTGTCACCCTTCACTTTCTTGCAATCAGGAGATATGTGGCCTTTCTCACCACAGTTATAGCATTTGACATTGGTATAATCTCCTCTATCAGACTTTCCTCCTCTGCCCTCAGATCTTCTGAAATTCTTCTTATCAGAACTTGTGCCTTTCCTGGAAAACTTCTTTCCCTTCCTGAACTTCCTGTATGCAATCTTTGTGAACCCTTTCACCATAAGAGCACATAGCTTCATCATCTCTTCATCAGCATCAGTCTCAGGCAAGCTTTCAGAATCTGAGTCATCATCACTTTCAGAACTTGATGACTCAGTATCAGACTATGTGAAAAGAGCTTTACCCTTGTCTTTCCTTGAGGTAGCTGCCTTGGGGGATTCTTCTTCAGCTTTAAGAGCAACTGTCCTTGACTTTCCTCCTTTCCTCTTGCTTCTTTGTTCCATCTCAAGTTCATGAGTCTTGAGCATTCCATAAATTTCATCAAGAGTTGTTTCATCAAGACTGTACTTGTCTCTTATTGTTGTTGCCTTCAAATCCCAACATTCAGGAAGAGCTAACAGGAATTTAAGGTTTGAATCTTCAAGATCATACTCCTTATTAACCAGTTACAGATCATTCAAGAGTTTGACAAATCTATCGTATAAATCAGTCAATGACTCATTAGCCTTTGAGTCAAAGTGTTCATACTCTTGAGTGAGTATTATCTTCCTGTTCTTCTTAATTGTATCAGTTCCTTGACACCTTGTTTCCAGAGCATCCCATATCTTCTTTGCAGTCTTGCAGTTAATTACCCTGTTTGACATTACATTATCAATGGCACTATGCAGTAAGTGTCGTACCTTAGCATCCTTAGCAATTGATGCGATATCTTCAGCAGTATAATCACTCTTCTCCTTTGGTACAGTCTTTGCTGCTTCACCTGCAACTGCAACAGCGAGCTTGGTTGGTTTGTGAGGTCCTTCCTTGATTCTATCAAGATATTCTGGATTTGTAGCTTCCAGAAACATGGTCATCCTCACCTTCCATATGGCATATTCAGATGGTCTCAGTATGGGAACTCTGATGGTCTCATACCGACTTTGAATTTGTGTCTTTGGAGGTTCTTCAGTCTTGGTAGGCTGAGTTGTAGTTTCTGTGTCAGACATGATTGTGTTTGGATCTTAAACTGTATGTGCGTTAACAAATAGGCTCTGATACCACTTGTTAGGTCACACACACTGTAGAGGGGGTGAATGCAGTGTAAAGTACAATCAAATCGAACTTTAATATCTCAAGTAACAGAAAACAAACTTTATTGAAACAATAAACTCTGTTACAGTATGAAACTGTTACCTCTCAGTGATGAACAAATATCACGAGAGCTGCTAGGGTTATATTAAATAATCTTCTCGAATATGATAACACTTATAGTGTAAACCCTATGTCTGTGTTTATATACTACACAGTTACAAGATAATCACTAATTGATATGGAATATAATTCTGCTTCCTAAAATATATCAATCAGATATCTTTTCTTCCAAGTATTCTATTCTTCATAGAACTCCTTCTTCATGCATATCTCTTCTTATGTTTATGTCGATCTTATTTCCTTTAATCAGCTGTCGTCCTTATCTGAACGTCCTTCAACACTTAAGTTCTGATATCCATCTTCTAATGATTATCTCCTGATAATATAAGTACTGATATCCTTAAGTCCTGACTTCCAGTAAGTAATGATTTATCCTGTTTTAAGTAAGATCTGAAAACTAAACATAAATCATATTAGCCATGACATTATCAAATATATCTAACAGACCTATTATTATTATTATTTTAGATTTAGAAGTAAAATAGACTATTAATTTGATTATAATTAAAGTTAAGTTTAGGTTTTTATATGGAGAAACTTCTAAGTTTCAACTGAATAAGATATCAAAAATTTCCACCACGATCGACGCTCGACAGACATAGCACTTCTAGTTTATATCTCTCTTGCGAAGTTGTGTATAATGCATATGCACAAGCCTATAAAACTTGAGGGCCCCTGGTCCAGGTGGGCCTTGTGCCGTCGCACTGGCTGCACCTAGCCAGGGCCGGCACTGATCTTACCGGGACATGAAATTTGTACAAATTTTGAATTTATGAGTGTTTTGTTTGTGTACAAGTTATTAGGCAGGGTATTCGATTAAAGATTTTTGTTAAGAGAATAAAACGAAAGAGAAAATTGAACCTAAGAATATTTTCAGAGATAAAGTCCTTTCTTCCTAAAAGAATTTATTAATAAATTTATAAATATAAATATAATCCGCTATATTTATACCCTTATGTTACATTTAAACCTGATAAATCGAATAATCGGATCGATTTCGGATTGAATTAATTTCGGGTCGATTTTATTTCTGAATTATGATATAATTGGAGGTTATTCCAATGATCATGTGATTATTAGGTTCGGGTATAATTCAGATAAAAACCGGATGAAATTCGGATAAAAATCGGATAAAATTCGATTCGGATTAAATATGATTCGGATATTTTCGGATCATAATTTCTTTATTTTTTCATTTTGTGAGACTTAAAAATATATATTTTTATCAAATGTAGTCCTTTTAATATAGTATGATGTACTTTTACATAATATTATGATAAATAATTATATTATCACGAATATAAAAACTTTTAAGTATGAATTTTGCTTATTAAGGATCATATTCGGTTCAGATAATATATTATTAGATTTTGTTCAGTTTCAATTTAAAATCGGATCTATTATCTCAGATCATTTTTTGTAATATCCCATATTTTCAGATATTATCATTATTATTTGGAATTGTTTATGTGATTTTATGTGAATTTTAGTGAATTATCTGGTAATTGGAGTTGATGCTTTGGATGTTTATATATGATATTCTTTGAGTATTTTAATTTTTATATGTGCAGAATAAAATATAGATAATTATTGCATTTTCTGATAATTTTTGAAGTTTTATATTATTTTATAAGGATTTATAGATTTAATAATTATTTTCTGAATAATTACAAAAATTATTTTATTGAGTCGGGAATTGTCCAACTTCAACTGTTTTTACGTTTTTACAACCCGAAACTCTTCCGAAAACTCCTTCCTAACCCAATCTGGTAATTCCGGACATTTTTCGTGTTTTAACTTTTTCAATCCGGATTACGGTTTGACCCGTACGCGTCCCGGCGTACAATTTTTAATACGATAATCATTTCGGTAGATCAATAAAACCTGTATTCTCGAGATACGGGATATTTTACATTATTTTCTCATAGGGTGTTTTATAAGAAGCTTAGTTTGATAATTATCCAATTTTGGTATTAAATTGTATCGTCTTTATAGTTACTTAGTGGCTAAGTAATCTATTTTCAGATCCGATACGATCCAATAGGATACTTGTTACATGTTTAAGATGCATTTATATGAATTGACCTGTAATTTGGACGTGTGTTTATTTACGTCTTTATCGAGTTATTCATTTTATCTCGATTTATGTGTGTTGGAATGTATTTATGCGTTTTCGGGATTTTCTGGTAATTTAAGAGTCGTTCCTGTTTTTCGAAAATCAACGGACCGGGAGTCCACAGGGACGTCAAACCCCATAAAATCTGTGTTTTTATTTTTATAAAATCAATTATATTTCAAATACCCAGTATTTATGCACTTTCGAATTATTCGCAATTTCAGGGAATTTTGATATAAATTTTGTATTTTATTGTTTTTAAAAATTTTCCCCGGAATAATTATTTTTGGGCCTAATTATTTTAATTAGGGGAATAAAAATACCCTTAATTGATTTGGGGTATTTAATTTTTTTTCAGAAAATATAAATAGTCTACTAATTCGTTTTATTTTCATTAAAAAAACAAAAACTCAAGAACAAGGTTGTGGGGGTGGGATTTCTTCTTGATCCTAAACTGAGTGATTTCAGGAGCTATACTAATCTGTTATTGACGTTCTATATACCGATTTGAAGTCCTTGAGGAGGCCGATCTTTTGGTACCAGAATCATGATTTAAGGTTGATTAGTCAACTATTTCGATTTTTTCAAGTTTATTGTTTAATTCGTTTTTGATTCTTGAATGATTGTTTGATGTTAGTGATGACTGATTATTGTTCCTAAGATTGCAAGGATCGATTTAGTGTATAGATTTGTGAATTTTGGTTCTGTTTTGATATAAACCGAGTTTTAAGTGTATGTTAGATTTTTAAAATGGATTTTTGATTTTGTTATTGATTTACTGATGTTAGTGAGATTATGATTTGTTTGAGTGTGAAATTAGCTTCGTTTTGATACCAAATTCGTAAGATTTTATCAAGTTTTGAGCCGAAATGATATTTCACTAGATTTTTGCCGATTTTTGGTGTTGAGCTCGCCGGAGAAGACGAACTGTGGTTCGATTGTGGCGGCTGTCGACTGGATGGTGTTGACGGGAGAAACCAGAATCGAGTGGGGGTATAAAACATACAGAACAGGGTCCGAAGGTGGGCGTTTTGCTTCGCCGGAAGTCGGCCGGATTTTTGCAGGTCTCCGGATTCTGCAAAAATTCCGGCTGTTCTTCATGATCTTTACCAACCCGGGACGACCCAGTTTTGACCCATCCCCTGACCTGCTTTTGATATATAAAATCCATAAACCCCAATTGCAAATGTGTTTCTGCAGTATATTTTAATTTTAAATCAAAAATTCTATTTTTGTAAATTCTTAAAATCCTTTTTATTTCCAGAAATTATTTAGTTAATTATTTAATAATTAACATAATTCTTTTAAATTCCTAGAAATTATTTTAATTTATTATTTTCAAAAATTCAGATTTGTTTTAAATATTTATAATTTATTTTAGTTAATTATTTATGAATTTAATTAATTGATTAATTGATTAAATCATTTAATCATTTAATTTTATTTATAAATAGTTAAATAAATATAAATTATTTATAATTAATTCAAATAATTCCTAAAAATTGTTTTTAAGCTTTTAAAAATTATATTTTGGTATTTAAAAAAATCAATTAATATTACTATTAATTGATTTAATTCTATTTATTCTTATTTTATTTGTAATAAATAAACCGTTCGTCCGTTTAATACGAAACAAACGTGTATAGACTCAAAATATATTCCGCTTTCAATAAAAATACTTTCGAGACCCAAATTCTTTTATTTCGAAAGGTCCCTTGTTTTACGAATCATTCAGAGTCAATTATTGATCGATAAATTATATTTTTGACCCGATTTCAGTTTTAAACGTACCGAGTCGAATGTTTTGACGAACCGAGGCATGTGTGATATGAATTATGTGATACGTGAGTTATGCGTTTACATGCTATGTGTATTACGTGTATACGTGGGTCATCGGTCTTGTGTTTGGCTGTTTTCTTTATGTGTGGACTATCGTATGGGTAGACGATAGGGTTTTGACGCGCAGTTTGTCGAGTAATTATCATTTAGACGATTAAAATGTTATTTTCTAATTATAGATGCGAGTCTTTCAAGACGAGGACCAGATGGAATGGATAAAGACTAGAGTTGAATAGTATGGAATATTAGGTTGCAACATTGTATGAGCATCAGATCAGAGATTTAGCGGCGTAAGAGACGGTGATGCCTTGTGATAGGTCCCGCGAGTGGGTTCGATAAGATAGAAGGGGGGGTTGAATAGCTTATCACCTTTTTAAAATTTAAGAGCTAGGCTTTTTGAAATTTCTTTTCTCCTCTTTAAGGTTAACTACTTGAAGCAAGCTAGTTAAGTGTGGAAAATAAAGATACGAAAAGAAGATGCACGACACGGTCGATTTATCCTGGTTCGCGGTGGCTAACTCAACAAACGGAGTCCACTCACCCCTACTCCAGTCCCCGAGCTCCTCCTCGAACTCAAGATTATTTTACTATAAAGAACCTCCTCTATAGTAGGTGGAGAAACCTTTACAAACTAACCAATATTTAAATGTCCTGGAACGTTACACACACGTAACTTCCTCAAAATAAATAGCAACCCTATTACAAGACTATCTTGGAGCGTAATAACCTAGTCACCTCCTCAAGCACTCATAAATCCTTTTACGTAGCCTTCGTCCTTCTTCTTCTTGGAGGGTCTCGGATCTAGCTCTTAGATCTCGGGTCTTTCCTTTGCCTCATGGTGCAAAGGCTAGTAACTCCCCGTTAGTACGCTTAAGACTTGGGTCTTAGAACAAGGATCACCTCACTTCACTTCACCTCACTGCAAAAGAAAAGAATACAAGCTACAAGCACACAAGCAAACAAGTAATATATATATTTGACGAGAAAATATATAAATCGACGCTATTACGCGTTAAACTATTCGTCTTTCGCCATGCTAATACACGTTACACTAGTGCGGAAACTATATAAAAGATTGCCGGGATATGTCATGCAAGGGACAAATGCAAGACAAGCAAATAAATATGAATGCAAGTGTGTGCTCTATTCGGCCCAGGATGAACACGGAACACGTAAGGGCCGAATGAACAATTTATAGGCTCGTTCTTTAAGTCTGTTAGGTCACACACACTGTAGAAGGGGGTTGAATACAGTGTTTACTTCAATCAAATCGAATATAAGAACTCAAGTAACAAAACACAGATTTTATTTAACACAATAAACTATGTTACAAAGAACTGCTCTCTCTCAGTGATGAACAAATTATCACGAGAGCTGCTAGGGTTACAATTAATAATAATCTCGATTATGATAACACATACAGTGTAAACCCTATGCCTGTGTTTATATACTACACAGTTACAAGATAATCTTCTAATTGATATCGAATACAATTCTGCTTCCTAATATATATCAATCAGTTATCTTTTCTTCCAAGTATTCTATTCCTCATAGAATTCTTCTCCATGCATATCTCTTCTTATATTTTTCTTGATCTTCTTTCCTTTCAATCAGCCGCCTTTCTTATCTGAACGTCTCCTTAAGTCCTGATATTATCTCCTGATAAATATCTCCTGATAACTTAAGTTCTGACAACTTAAGTTCTGATATCTTAAGTCCTGACTTCAGTATAAGTACTGTTTCCAGTTAAGTACTGATTTGTCCTGTTAAGTAAGATCTGAAAACTAAACACAAATCATATTAGACATGATATCACAAATATATCTAACAATCTCCCCCAACTTGTAAATTAGCATAATATACAAGTTTAACAGATATTTGATGATGTCAAAAACATTAAGTACAAATGCATGAGAATTTGACTACATAACTACAACTTATAGTCCTTGTAGCTTTACCATCCTCAAGGTCTGATAACAGCTCCAGTCTGTATACACTTCAGAATTTAAGCAGTTGTAGATCTTTGGCTTGGCTTCAATTTCTGATCTCTTTGATATCAGGAGTTGTTCTGAGATAGTTCTTCAACAAACATCTCTCAGCATATTCATGTTCATTGATCATCCTCATTTTAACATTCTTCAATTCAACTGTATCTTCATCAGTTTGAAAGATAGCAGCCCTGAGATCATTTATTTTAGCTTTCCTTATATCCTGATCTAGTCTGATGATATGGGCTTTATCAGACTCAAGATTGAATTCAAGTCCCTTAATACCAAAAAATGTAGTGATGATTTTAGTAGTATTAGGCTTCATTTCAATAATTTCTCCACTGTGAGATCTGTACTTGGGACATTATGGGCTGTCAGACTTTATAGAGTAAAGCTTCTTCTGTCTTTGAATATTTGATTTTAAACACCCTGCAGCACCATCTGTTGATCTATTTTTCACTTGAAGCAGAAATAGAACATGTTCCAGTTCTTCAAAATACTTCAATGAAATTGCATTCTCCCTAATCTGGAATACCCTCCCATCTGTCATAAAGTATAACATGATATCTTCTTTCAAAACAGAATGGTAAACCATTTGTACATATTCAAGTTGATTCAATCTCTCAGGAGTTGTTCCTACACCTGGTTCACTTAAGGAAGTTGGATCATTGGTAGTGTTGTGTATTTTCTTCTCTTTAGAACTACCCAATCCAGATTTGTCTCTTGCTTCCTTTCCTGTAATAACTCTTGCTTCAAAACCACTTGATGTAGCCTTCAAAGGCTGATTCTGTTGAGCTTTAGTGAATCCTGGTAGTAGCATCTTTGAAGGTTTAACATGAGCAATGTCAGATGTTTCTTTTTCCTTATCTTCTGATATCAAGCCAACTTGAGCTATGTTAGAGGTTGCTTGCTTCACTGTCATATCAAAATTTACTAAGTCCTGATCTTGAACAACATGAGCTATGTCAGAGGTTGTTTGAATATCCTTTTTCTTCAAAATTAGACTAGCATCTTCATCATCAATTATTACTTCATCCATGACTGGCGCATATACCTTTACAGGTTCATCAATTTTTTCTTTGCCCTTGGATCTTGGATCTACCTCCACTTGTGATTTGGATTTGGTTGCCTCAGAATTTGTCCTCTCCTTAATCACAATACCCTTAGGTTTTGTAAGTTTCTTTTCAACAATAGAAGCTTTAGATTTGGAGTTGACTTTTTCTGCTTTAAGTCTAGCTTCTTCTTCCTTTAGACTTTCAAAGTCCATTTTAGGATTTTCTTTGAGAAATAATCTCTTTGAAATCTCTTCATCAAGTTCCAGACGTTCAGTAGAACTTATCCTTTTACCAATATCAGAACTTATTCTTCTCCCAGTATCAGAATTTGTTCTTTGACTCGTAGTTCCAGCTTTTCTTGATGAAAAACCTTTGCCTTGACCATGACCTTTACCCATTCCAGAGTTTCCCTGGTCATCATTTCCATCATCTTTACCCTTCAGTACTTGAGTAGATTTGCATTTGGACTTAATTACTTTCTCCCCCTTTTTGGCATCAGCAGGTAAAAGAAGATAGACAAGCAATTCCACTGAGGATTGGATCTCATTGAGTTGTGTTTGATGAGAAGCTTGATTCTTTAGAATTTCATCAATCTGAGCTTGTTGCTTCTTCTGAGTTTTTTCAATATACCCAATTCTGTCAAAGGCTGGCTTTAAAAATCTGTTCTTTTCCAATTTTATATTCATATCTTGCTGGATCAAAGATTTTTGAATTTTATTCACCTTGTCATGAGTTATTGAGTGTTGACCTTGAAGGTGCCTAGTACTCATTGTATTAATCTCAGTTGTGCCTTGAAATCATCATTTATCGGCATTTCATCAGCTTTGGCAAGGTACTCAGCAAGAATTTTTTCAGTAGGAACAAAACTAACTGAGTTCCATTCCTTAGTCCACTCCTTTCCTCTAGGAGTTTCACTCCAAGGTACTGGTGCATCCTCCCTAATAAACTTCTTAATCAAATCAGCTTTGCATGGAGCTTGTTGAGGTGCATGTCCTGATGGACCAGCTGCATCAGCATCTACATTTGCAGCAGCTTCACCAGTAAGTTCAGCATTATCAGCATCAGAACTTACAGAGCCTGCAGTATCAGCATCCTCTGATAGAATAACAGTATGTGAGGCTATAGAGGCTTCAATATCATCCTCTGAATTCTGATATGCAACTAAGTTCTGATCAACATCCAAATGTTGATGCCCACCTAAAATCTGATTTTCATAATCCAGATTCAGAATTGGTGTTGTTGGAATATCTTCATTGAAATTAGCATCTAAAATTGGTGTTGTTGGTAGAGTGAGTTGAGTTGGTGGAGCTTCCAAGTACAGAACCTCAGGCACAATCAAGTTATGAATATCAATTTCAGCACTTGTACCTGGGTTTGCAGTATATACTGGATCAATTACAGGAGACACAGGAGGGGTAGACACTTGCTCTGAAATATCCTCTTGCTCTTGAATAGGAGACTTTGGAGCTTGAGTAAAGTCTGATTCAGCTGTGGGAAGTACTTCAATTACTATAGGTTCAGTTGGGATCAGAGATTCCTGACCCCCTTCCTTTGCTACTGCTTCCAGAATTTCTTCAGAGTGTGATGATACACTTACAGCCCTCCTGGCTCTTTGCTTTTTAAGTCTCTTTGCAGAATTAGAGACTTTGGGAGCTTCATCATCAGAATTTAGCTTTCTAAGCCTTTTGAGGGGCCTAGAAGTCCCAGTTTTAGTATCTTTCTGAGAAGAGATCTTCTCAGCTTCTACAACAACAGGTTCTGATATTGGAACATGTTCCTCATTGTCTGACTCATCTCTCAGAACAATTCTCCTTCTCTTCTGTTGAGATTGAGGTACTATCTTAGTCCTCTTGGGTTTGGAAGATGAAGGCTTCACAGGATGTGCTGAAGGTTGAGGTTGAAATGACTGTGCTGGTTTGAAATATGTCTTGATAGATGGTTGAGGAGGTTGAGGTTGAGAAGTTTGAGGTTGGTGAGAGATGGTAGGTTCCGATGGCTGTTGAGTTGGCTGTGATGTATTGGTGGGTTGAACATTGTTAGTCCCTTAACAATATAGCAAGAATTACAGAAGGGGGGTTGAATGGAATTCTTGAACCTTTTTCTTGAAATAAAAATGTTCAACTCGATTATAGATATATTTGTTTTGATTAGCACAATACGGAATGTAAACTTGAATGAATCAAAACATAAGTAATTAAAAACAAGAGTCTTTAAAAACTTTCTGGTGGATTTAAACAATTCCACCAGAGATATATATATATATATATATATAATATATCGAGAGGACTCTGTGTGCAGAAATGCTCACAGCTGCTTACAAATGGAACTACTGAGAATACAGGAAATGCTAAAAGATTATGCTTACAAAGATTTCTCTGTTTTTGTGTTTCTCAGCTTTCTCAGTTATATTTCTATTTTCTACTCTCTTGGTTTATATATTACCAAAATTACAAAGTCAAAAAGACTGAACAAATATAAAATCTAACAGTCTTGATCTTTGCTGCTTTACGTCCTCTATTACCCAGTTAATGGGCTTCCACGGTGTGTTTGTATCCAACTCGACGGCTGTGTGTCAGCTTTCACTGTTCAACTGATGTTTGAATTCTTGATATGATCATCCGTCGACTTTCAGATCATCCGTCGATGACATGATTGATCATCCGTCGACTGCTATGTTAAACATCCGTTGATAGTCATTTGATCATCCATCGAAGGCTTTGTTAATCATCCGTCGATAGCTATTTTGGCACTTAACTTCATTTCACTTATACAGAATTACAAGACATTGCTTATGTACAATTAATCAACCTATTCTGCATATCTAGTTAAAGTCAACATGACTTATATGCTACTACAGATTCTATACAAAGGTGCATACATCACTGTGCTACAAACTTATTATTACATAAGCTACTCACTCGATGGATAATAAGTTAATCATCCGTCGGGACTATAATGAGTTTATCCGTCGGGATTATGATTCTTATCCGTCGAGAGCTACATAATTTCACTAAGTAAAATCTACTTAGACATTTTATTTAAGTGATCATCAAGTACACAACATATTCACAACAATCTCCCCCAATTTATGTCTACTGGAATTGTAGCTATAAATTAAGAGACACTTGATGATTACAAAACATCCTAAACATATATCTTTAAAGATAAGTAGATAAAACTGAAAGTGCTTCAATTTAAACAAAATGTACAAGGTTTGGCTCACAGTCAGTTCAAGATGCTCCTCTAGCCTGAGCAGATTTTTCTAGTTCCTTGAAGGTCTGGATCTTTTTCCAAGCTTTCTGTTGTTTTCTTCAATTTGATTCTGGAGCTGCCTGTGGAATTCTAATTCATCAGATTCTGAGAGATCTAGCATTTCTTGCATCTCCAAGAGAGTCTCATTGCTAGAGATACTCAATTGGTCTTCTAGTCTGAAGAATCTTCTCACACCCTTGTCATCCATGAATTCCATCAGCCAGTAGGGCCTTAGATGCACTCTTCTCCCTGTTTATGGGATGATAAGAGTCTTGGGAAGTGCATCTTTGGCTCTAAGACTCCTTAGCTCCTCAATCTTCTTCAATACTAATCTTCTTGCAGTTACATTGAACCCAAAGTTTTTCTTGAAGGATGAATAGACTTTGATCAACACAGCTTGGCTTTCTTGAAGTATCCTGTGAAGAGGCCACTGAATTTCCCTTCCTCCTTTGTACTTGAACACCAACCTTTCAGGTAGGTTTCTGTATGTATCAATTGCCCTTACTTCATCCAGTTCATCCAGATAAAGGTTTAGATCTGAGAATTCTTTGATGTCACACAAGTACAAGTAGTCTCCCCTGCTAACCTTGGGTTGAGCTTTGACTACTAACTTGGATTTGAGAGGTGACAGCTTCACTTTCTTGACTGCCCTTGATTTTGTCCTTTTTGGCTTAGTAAGGATTGGCAAGTTGAAATCAGGAATTGGTAATTTATCCCACTCTATTGGCTCATCCTTTGGCACAATAGGCTCTCCATGTATGTTCCTGTAGGGGTCCACCACCCTTATGTCTTCAAATACCACAGAGGGATTTGATGCTTGAGTTTTAGCTTGAGTGGATTCCTTAGGAAATTGATCTTCCAATTCCTTGTCAACAACATCCAGTTTCCTTTTTGTTCTTCTAGCCAGTTCTTTCTTTCTTAGGGATTTCTTCTGTACTTCAATCTTCTTCTTTGATTCAGCAGCTTGAGATGGTTGAGAGGGAATTTGTTGAGAGTAATTCACAGCCTGTAGCTTGGCCAAGATAGCAAACTGTTCTTTCTTTTTTTTAGACTTCTTTGCATCTAGAGCAGCTTGCCTCTTTTCCTGTTTCAATCTGGCTTTTTCTTCTTTCTTTGCTTGAGCAAATTGTGGATGTCCTGCTACCACACAAATTTCCTTTCCATTTCTGAATATCTTTGCAATTCTCTTTCTTGAGGCTGAATCAGCTGGATCTTTATAGAAGACAATAGATCTTGACAGAAGCTTCTTTTCATCAGGCTTGGGTGTCTCATATACAGTATCCATAGGGTTCTTCAAAGATGATTTGGATAGTTTGCTCTTGGTTTAAGAATTATCTCATCCTTTGTAGTCTTGATGCAGGAAGATTGTCCTTTCTCCAGATAGTTCATGCTCATCTCATTCACACTGATTGGCTTGACATGAGAGTGATGGATGCAAACTGAACTGGTTCCTTGACTAATTCAAACTTTTTCTGTATTTTCTCATCAATCTTTTTCCAGTTGATCAGAGTCAACTTTCCTTTATCAGCATCTTTCAAATTTTCTGCTGCTGCATTGATAAGATCTATACCATCTGCAACTGGTGGCTTGGAGATAGTAATTGAAGGTACAATTACTTTACTGATTTGAACTAGAAGTGTCTCCCCCTCAGTTGGTCCTTTCTCCCCCTTACTTGATTCTCTCTCCCCCTTTTTGTTATCATCAAGTGGAGGAGTTAGGCCTTGTGCTTTAGCCAGTTGCATAAGAAGATTTGTCTGAGTCTGTTGATTTTGAAGAAGTAGAGCCACTGAATTCTCAATAACTTGAACTCTGTTCTCCAGCTTGGCTATCTTCTTGTCAGAATCTGATTCTCTCCTTAATCTCAGTAATAGATCTTGCATGGTACCATATGGCATTACTGAATCCAGCTTCTCAGAGTTATAGGTCTTCAAGTCAGCTATATCCCTTTTCAATTCATCCACACTGAGATTCTGTTTTAAGTGCTGGATCTTCATTAGATGTAGAGAGTCCAGGTGAGCTTGAAGAACAGCATTGGTACCAGCATCTGAAGTTTCCTGAAGAGCCTGTTGAATAGCTATTACTTGCATGACCAAGGACACCTCAAATTGTCCTGGTGTTGATTCCTTTGCCCATGCCCATTCAGGTAAACTTAAAGGAGAACTTGGGCCTTCAGCTCCCCCTAAGTTCATTCTTCCATCCAAAGAACCAGAGTCATCATCATCAGAATTTACCCCAAATTCTTCAGATGGCTCTCCAGCTTGAGAAGGCATCCTGTTAACAGCAGCTTTATCTCTTTGAAGAGATTCTGTGGTGTGCACTAAATTCAAAGTCTGCTCTGCCTCCACATTGCCCTGAGCAGCCAACAATTGATAGGCTGAAACAGGGTGAGTAAAAGTGTCAGCATCCAAGGAAATGTTATCAATTACAGCTTTGTAATGTTGCTGAAATTGTCTTTCCTTTTCAGCATCATCCACAATCATTGACTCACTAGCAATGGCTGGTTCCATCCTTATTTCTCCTGTACCTGCCTTTCTCTCATATTCTCTCTTTTGTTGTATCAGGGTCTCACCCTGGCTCCCCACCCTCACACCCTCACCTTCACCTACTAAGGTGGGACTCCTCTCACTCACTTTTGCCAATCCTGAATGAATGGATTGCTGAGATTCACTCTTTTCCTCTCCTTTTGCCTGGGAGCAACCCAGCCTCTCACTCAATGCACTCTCCTTTCTCAGTCCTAAGAGTGATTGTATTACCACTAAGTCTTCTGCACTTGAAATTATTGAAGTTTGAAGTTGTGCAGAGACACTCGATGGATAAGTGATATCCGTCGAGTGAGTGGTAAAGCTATCCGACGGATAACTGCTGTTAAGCTTATCCATCGGGATATAATCACTACTCGATGGATGAGCAATATCCATCGAGAGAGTAGAAGTGAATGAGGTGGGAACAGAAACTATTATAGACTCTGTGTTGATTGAAGTTATTTGAGGCACAGATGTTACAATAGAATCTGAAAGAATTGACAAGTGAGCCAATAAATCATCTAAAAGATGATGCTCACTTGCACTAGATTTTGGCTTCCCCAACAGAGTTAAAGAAGGGGAATCATGAATTGAAGTGTTTATCATGTCCACTTCCAGTGAGTTAGTTGGTGAGTATGGTGTTTCAGTGGCTTCTATAATGAGAGATTTTGGCTGTGACTCCACATTTATTGGAGCCACATCAATCTGAATTTGAGAAGGTGCAGGGACTGTGTCTTTAGCACCAGTTTGCACTAAGTGTGTGCCCTGTGCATCCCCAGTTGTTTTGGATTTCTTCTTTCTAGTGTAAGTTGGGGGTGAGCTTGTGTCCCTAACCCTCTTGGCATGTGCTCTTGGATGAGAGCTTTGTTCAATAGCTACATCCTTTTGGGAGGATGCAGCTAGAAGAGAGCTTTTGTCCTTTTTAAGCACTGCAGTTTATTGGGAAACTGCAGTGTGGCTAGGCTGGGATTCACTCAACTCTCCAACCTTATCCTTGGGGTTTCTTTGATGTTCACCCCTTCCCTCACCTATCTTACCCTCCTTCACACTCCCCTATTTGGCTTTGGTAGATTTTTCAACTGGTACCTTTTGAGAGATACCAGAGGGGGTTTTCTTTGATTTGGATTTGGACATTGCAGTTGTTTTGGCAGCTTTGGTAGGCAACTGTTTGGTCATTGTCACAGATGCCATAGCTATGCCTGAAGTCAAAGAAATAGAGGAGATTGGAATAGTTGAGGGTATGGATGAACTTACCTCACTTACCTGAGGTGTCAGCATTACAGAAAAATAGAACATTGGCACATCCCTGTGATGGTTGGCTCTGTTCAAGTCTGCAATGATTCTTCTCTCTTGAACCCAACAAGCCAATTTGTTGTCTGGGTTCTCAAGTACAATCTCTTGACAAAGATGGTTAGCCAAAAGCATAAAAAATCTAGCATAGTAAACATTCTTTCCTCTTTTGGCTAAGTCACCTAGTTTAAAACCTAACTCATACACCACAAGGTCACTGAAATTGTAAAATTTGTCTATAACTAGCATGTATAGCATGTTAAGCATGGAAATGTTCACAGAATCAAAATTACTGATTTTTCCAGAAAAGACTTTAGTTACAACATCACACAAATAACTCCATTCCTTCCTAAGACCTAGTCTTCTAATCTCACTTAGCTTATTAGTAGGAAGTGCATAATGCATGGAATTAAGCATATTGATCAAATCAGTGTCAGTGTGTGGTGAAGTTACATTATCATCAGGAATCTTGAAACATGCTTTTATCACATCACTATTGATACAGAATTCATTACCTTTGATGGTCAGAGTGATGGTTTTGTTAGTAGAGTTGCAGATTGCTGTTGTCCACATCTCTTCAACAACTTCACAATAAATTGTGGGTGATTGCAGCATGGCAAAACTTAACTTGCAGTTCTTCACGAAGTCCATCATCTTGTGATAGTCCTCTGATTGCTGAATACCCTTATTGACCAAAGCAGTGAAGTTGTTCTTCTCATAGATGAACCCAGTCTGTGACATGATCTTTACTACGGGTGCCATTGTTAGAGAAGAAAAGCTTGAAGAGAAAGAGGATTTTTGCTTGAGAGAGAATGAAATAAACACAGTTGAATTTGAGAATGATAAAAGAAAATGATTAGAATCAAATAAGCTTTTATACTTTGCACAAAAATAACGGATAAAAATAATAAATAGAAGTAAATTATCCAATAGAAATTGCCTAAATTAGCCATTTTAAAATAAACGGTAAAAATTCCACCCATTATCCGTCGTGTAATGCTTACAAACTATAAGTATACTCGATGGATAATGTTCAGGGAATTAACGGTTAAGATTTAGACACTTCGATGGATGAGGATAAACTGTTATCCGTCGAGTTTTAAAAGATTCCAGAAAAATAATTGATTTTATTATTTACAATTTGTATATCGACGGATGACTCACCCCATGGATAATGGTCATCCGTCGAGATGCAAATTTTGACTTAGCCAAAATTTCATCTAAGACTAAAAATCAGCTAAATTTTTGGCTACTTTTCAACTTGCAAAATAATTCAGATAAATTCAAGAGTAATTAAGCATACCTAACTCACTTACCAACTTAGAAAAAGTGGATTCATCCAGTGGCTTGGTAAAAATATCTGCAAGTTGCTTCTCACTTGGAACAAAATGTAACTCTACAGTACCATTCATTACATGTTCCCTTATGAAATGGTACTTGATGTCTATGTGCTTTGTCCTTGAATGTTGCACTGGATTTTCAGTGATGGCAATTGCACTTGTGTTGTCACGGAAAATAAGAATCCTTTCAATTTGCAAACCATAGTCTAGCAATTGATTTTTCATCCAAAAAATCTGTGCACAGAAACTGCCAGCATCAATAAATTCAGCTTCAGCTGTAGAAGTAGAAACTGAATTTTGCTTTTTACTAAACCAGGACACAAGCTTGTCTCCTAAAAATTGACAGGTTCCTGTTGTGCTCTTTCTATCAATTCTGCAACCTGCATAATCTGCATCTGAATAACCAGTTAGATCAAAACCAGAATCTCTAGGATACCAGATGCCAAGTTTTGGTGTTCCTTTGAGATATCTGAAAATTCTCTTAATAGCTATCAAGTGAGACTCTCTAGGATCAGCCTGGAATCTAGCACACAAACATGTAGCAAACATTATATCTGGCCTACTAGCTGTTAAGTATAGAAGTGAGCCAACCATGCCTCTATAGCTTGAAATATCCACAGACTTTTCAGAAGTGTTTAGTTCAAGCTTAGTTGCAGTAGCCATGAGAGTTTTTGCAGATGTGCAATCCATTAGATCAAACTTCTTTAAAAGGTCAAAAATATATTTAGTTTGACTAATGAATATTCCATCACTGACTTGCTTAACTTGTAAACCAAGAAAGTAAGTTAGTTCTCCCATCATACTCATTTCATACTTACTTTGTATCAGTTTGGCAAACTTTTTACAAAGTTTCTCATCTGTAGATCCAAAAATAATATCATCTACATAAATTTGAACAAGTATGCTAGAGCCATTAACATTTCTGAAAAATAAAGTTTTATCTACAGTACCTCTTGTGAAGTAATTTTCCAAAAGGAACTTTGATAAGGTGTCATACCAGGCTCTAGGTGCTTGCTTTAGTCCATAAAGTGCTTTCAGTAGATAATAGACATACTCTGGAAAATTTAGATCTTCAAAGCCAGGAGGTTGACTAACATACACTTCTTCCTCCAAATCTCCATTCAGAAAGGCACTTTTGACATCCATTTGATAGACCTTAAAATTGGCATGGGCTGCATAGGCTAAGAAGATTCTGATGGCTTCAAGTCTTGCAACAGGAGCAAATGTTTCATCAAAATCTATTCCTTCTTGCTGGTAATAGCCTTTAGCAACCAATCTTGCTTTGTTCCTTACTACTATGCCATTTTCATCCATCTTGTTTCTGAATACCCATTTAGTGTCTATTGGATTCTTTCCTTTAGGCTCGGATACCCGCTTCCATACTTTATTCCTTTCAAATTGGTTTAGCTCCTCCTGCATAGCTAAAATCCTATCAGGATCTAACAAGGCTTCTTCTACCTTCTTTGGTTCTTCCTTTGACAGAAAGCTGCTGTATAGACATTCTTCTTGAGTTGCTCTCCTGGTTTGAACTCTGGAAGAAACATCACCAATAATCAGTTCAAAGGGGTGATCTTTTGTCCATTTCCTTGGTTGAGGTAGATTAGCCCTAGATGAAGAGACCTCAATGTTGTCTTGATGTGTGATTGAGTTTTGATTGCTAGAAACTCCCCCTGAGTTTGTGGATCTTTGATTTGAGATAGGGGTACTTTCTATGGGTGATCTGCTTTGAATTCCTGCTCCTTTTGATAACCCGACGGATGGTGAATTTTGAGTACCGACGGATGAGGCAGGTTATCTTCCGACGGATAATACAGATTGCCTTCCGACGGCTGAAGCATTATGTAACTCGACGGATGTTGAGTTTTGTGCTTCATTTGTGGTAGATTTGTCTGCATTATCCTTAGACACTATTTCTTGATCACTCTCATCATCACTTTCATCACTGACTATCTTAACATTGTCGAATTTGAGGCTCTCATGGTAATCTCCATCTTTTAGTCCTTCAATCTTTTTATCATCAAACACAACATGTATAGATTCAACAACAATGTTGGTTCTTAGATTGTAGACTCTATATGCTTTACCAACAGCATATCCAACAAAAATTCCTTCATCTGCTTTAGCATCAAACTTCCCATTTCGATCAGTTTGATTTCTCAGTATATAGCATTTACAGCCAAAGACATGAAGAAAGTTTAGAGTTGGCTTCTTGTTCTTGAACAATTGATAAGGTGTCATGCATCTTGCTTGATTAATCAGAGAGATGTTCTGAGTGTAGCATGCAGTGTTTACAGCTTCAGCCCAGAAATATGTTGGTAATTTTGATTCTTCAAGCATTATCCTTGCAGCTTCAATAAGAGATCTATTCTTTCTTTCCACTACTCCATTCTGTTGTGGAGTCCTTGCTGCTGAAAACTCATGCAAGATCCCATTTTCCTCACAAAATGCTCTCATGACATAGTTCTTGAACTCAGTTCCATTGTCAATCCTGATTCTTCTAACTTTGAAATCAGGATGATTGTTAACTTGCCTTATGTGATTGATGATGATTTCACTAGCTTCATCTTTAGACTTTAGGAAATATGTCCAAGAGAACTTTGAGAAATCATCTACAATTACTAGGCAAAATCTTTTCTTAGAAATTGACAATACATTGACTGGTCCAAACAAATCCATGTGAAGCAGTTGCAGAGGCTCTTCAATTGCTGAATCAAGTTTCTTCCTGAGTGATGCTTTAATCTGCTTCCCTTTTTGGCAGGCATCACACAGTCCATCCTTTGTAAACTCCACTAGAGGAATGCCTCTAACTAGCTCTTTCCTTACCAGCTCATTCATAGTCTTGAAGTTTAAATGAGATAGCTTCTTGTGCCATAGCCAACTTTCATCTTGACTTGCTTTACTGAGAAGACAAGTTACATATTCTGCTTTAGTTGAGTTGAAGTCAGCTAGATACACATTTCCTCTTCTCACACTAGTGAGAACCACTTTGTTGTTTTGATTATTGGTCACAACACAGGCTTCTTTGTTGAAGGTTACTGAGTTGCCTTTGTCACAAAGCTGGATGATACTCAACAGATTGTGTCTGAGACCATCCACTAAGGCAACCTCTTCAATGATGACATTGTCCTTTGAAATCAAGCCATATCCCACAGTGTAACCTTTGCTGTCATCTCCAAAAGTGATACTTGGGCCAGCTCTCTCTTCAAACTCTGTGAGCAGGGTAGAATCACCAGTCATGTATCTTGAACAGCCACTATCCAAGTACGAAAGATTCTTTTTATTTCCCTGCACACATCAAAATCAAATCAAGTTGATTTTGGTACCCAAGTTTCCTTGGGTCCTGCCTTGTTAGCTTTCTTCTTCTGTTTCTTAGGTTTTAACTCATTTGACTTAGGAATTTCAGATTCTTCCTTAGTCATTTGGGTTGGGCCTTTGAAACCACTAGATGCAACAGAACTATCATGCATGTTATGGCTAACAGGAAATGGCATGCTTGGTGCAAACATGTTATTCCAGTAAGGCATGCTAAATGGCATTTGAGGCATATTGTATGCAGCATAATATGGATTAGGTGCAAATGGCATATTAGCAAACTGTGCATTCATATTCTGTGTAGGCATAGCATTAACAGGAATGGAAGGCATGGCATTCATGTTAGGAAATTGAGTTTGAACAGACATGGGAGATTTGCAATTAACAGAAAAATGATTTACACTACCACACTTGACACAGATCTTTCTAGGAGCATATTTATCAGGTGTGTAGTTATTGTGTTTGTTAATCTCTACTTTACCATTCCTATTGTTTTTCTTTTTAGTTCTGTTTTTACCTCTATTTTCTCAAGTCTGTCACTTAACTGTTTGACAGTCATGTGACCGACATTACCCTTTTTCCCTTTCTTAGCTTGACTTGATTCTCCTGAAACAAAGTTCTTGGAAACAGACCCATACTTATCATTTAGCTTGGTTAATTTGGTTTTGCTGATGGGTTTGCTTACAGCCGACGGATGAGGATTTTTATCATTCGACGGATAACACTTTTTGTTATCCGACGGATAGTCCTCATCATCCGTCGAGTCTACATCTGTTAGCAACCCATCTACCAAAATAGGTTCTAGTTTCTCCTTATTTTTTTCCAGGCTTTATCACAAAAGGACTCAATTCCTTGAACCTTGGTGATTTGAGCATGAACATCTCTGGATGTTTTCCATGCTTTAATCACCTCTTGTTCACGATCGAGCTGCTTCTTTAAAATTTCTTCCTTTTTCAAGGACTCAGTTAATTCCTCCTTGGCAATCCTACACTCAATTTTTAGTTTCTCAAACTCAACAAACTGAGACTCAAGCACATTATTCCTCTCACTCAAAAACAAGTTGTTTTCTTTGATTTTAGCATTTTCTTTAATGAGGGACTTAAGTGTAACACGCAAATGATAAAATTCTGTAGACATGTCATTTATGGCATCATTACACTCAGCTTTAGATAAATGTGCAAGGTTTGTAGTGATTACCTGATTGCTTGAGGAACTTATCTCTGTTTCATCAGACTTGGCCATTAGGGCTAGATTGACATAGCTGACATCTTCATCTTCATCCAAGCCATCAGCTTCCCAGTCATTCTCTTGTGTAATAAAAGCCCTTTCCTTTTGTTTGAGTAGATCAAAGTATTTTTTCTTGTAATCTACAGACTCAAATCTTTTCTTACTGGAATCTGACTTTCTACACTCATTTGCAAAATGCCCTGCCAAGCCACATTTGAAACACTTGAATTTTGATTTATCCACCATGTTTCTATTTGGCTTGGCAGCTCCAAAGTTCTTCTTGAACTTGAGCTTGACAAATCTTCTTGAAAGGAATGCTAGGTGCTCATCAATGTCCTCCATGTCATCTTGGCTCAATGAATCTTCATTTTCTGCAGCTAGCCCCTTACCCTTGCTTTCACAGACCTTTGAAGTTGATTCCACATCTTCCATCTTCACTTCCTTCTCCTTTTCCAGATCAACAACTAGTGCAATGGATCCTCCTTTCTTCTTTCCTCTCTCCATTCTTTCATCCTGCTCTATCTCAAGCTCATAGGTCTTCAGAATGCCATACAGTCTTTCCAAAGTAAACTCCTTATAATCTTGTGAGTTTCTCAATGAGACTGTCATTAGATTCCATTCCTTTGGAAGAGATCTGAGAAATTTCAGATTGGAGTCTTTAGTCTGATAGACTCTTCTATGCAACTTAAGAGCATTTAGTAGTTTTTGGAATCTACTAAAAATGTCAGTGAGTGATTCACTTTCCTCATTGTGAAAATGCTCATATTGCTGAATCAGGAGCTGCATTTTATTTTCTCTTACTTGCTCAGTACCATCACAGATTATCTGTATTGTGTCCCAAACTTCCATGGCAGTCTTGCAGTTGATGTTGTTATCAAACATGTCTGCATCCACACCATTGAACATAATGTCCATGGCCTTTTTATCTTTCCTGACTTGTTCAATGTCAGGATCAAACCATTCATGCCTTGGCTTTGGAACAGATGGCTCATTTCCTGTTGCAGCTCTCATTGGAACATGAGGGCCTCTTTCTATGCAGTCCACATATGCCTCATCTTGAGAAAGCATATGAAGATGCATCTTTACCTTCCAATGATGGTAATTATCTTTATCAAGAAAAGGAATCTTGACTCCAACATCTTTCTTGTTCATCTTGCTGAATTGTTTTGATCTTTGAACTCTTTGTAGATTAAGAGCTTGCTCTAATACCAATTGTTAGTCCCTTAACAATATAGCAAGAATTACAGAAGGGGGGTTGAATGGAATTCTTGAACCTTTTTCTTGAAATAAAAATGTTCAACTCGATTATAGATATATTTGTTTTGATTAGCACAATGCGGAATATAAACTTGAATGAATCAAAACATAAGTAATTAAAAACAAGAGTCTTTAAACACTTTCTGGTGGATTTAAACAATTCCACCAAAGATATATATATAATATATCGAGAGGACTCTGTGTGCAGAAATGCTCACAGCTGCTTACAAATGGAACTACTGAGAATACAGGAAATGCTAAAAGATTATGCTTACAAAGATTTCTCTGTTTTTGTGTTTCTCAGCTTTCTCAGTTATATTTCTATTTGCTACTCTCTTGGTTTATATATTACCAAAATTACAAAGTCAAAAAGACTGAACAAATATAAAATCTAACAGTCTTGATCTTTGCTGCTTTACGTCCTCTATTACCCAGTTAATGGGCTTCCACAGTGTGTTTGTATCCAACTCGACGGCTGTGTGTCAACTTTCACTGTTCAACTGATGTTTGAATTCTTGATATGATCATTCGTCGACTTTCAGATCATCCGTCGATGACATGATTGATCATCCGTCGACTGCTATGTTAAACATCCGTTGATAATCATTTGATCATCCGTCGAAGGCTTTGTTAATCATCCGTCGGTAGCTATTTTGGCACTTGACTTCATTTCACTTATACAGAATTACAAGACATTGCTTATGTACAATTAATCAATCTATTCTGCATATCTAGTTAAAGTCAACATGACTTATATGCTACTACAGATTCTATACAAAGGTGCATACATCACTGTGCTACAAACTTATTATTACATAAGCTACTCACTCGATGGATAATAAGTTAATCATCCGTCGGGACTATAATGAGTTTATCCGTCGGGACTATAATTCTTATCCGTCGAGTGCTACATAATTTCACTAAGTAAAATCTACTTAGACATTTTGTTTAAGTGATCATCAAGTGCACAACATATTCACAACAAACATCAGGGTAAACAGATGTGTATGTTTGTGGATCAGCACTTACCAAGATCTGTTTTACTAACTGAGGAATCTGTAAGGGTCTCTGCACTTGTTTCTTAATGTCAGCATTTAACAAATCATTAAAAGCCCTTTTTGCAAGCTTAAAGGGTGGAATTAAATCACTGGTAGGTTGGGGTTCATCAGCACAACAGAAAGTATATATAAGCTGACAGAATCTAGCAAAGTATACTACATTCCTATCCTCTGTCATCCTATCCCCTATAAAGCCTAGCACAACACTTGCAAAATCAAAATAAGTTTGATGAATAAGGGCATACCCGATTTGCTGACTCATGATGGGAATATCATCAAAGTTGGAGCATTTATTGGCGAATGCCTTAGTGATACAATCAAAGAAAAAGCTCCATTCCTTTCTGATATTTGCTCTTTTCAGTTGACCCAGCTTTCCCAAACTTTTCTCATAGCCCAAACTGGCCATGAGCTGCTGTAAGACAGGATCCTCCACTGTTGAGAATGTGCAACCTTCAGGTAAGTGGAGAGCTTTACCAACTGCTCCAGGAGTAACCACATGCTCGACATCTCCTGATGTGAAAAAAATGCTTGGAGTACCAGTAGCACCACCATCATCAAATAGCCCAGTTCGCCAAAATGTCAGCACTTGTTTGCTTGAAATAGATTGGGGTTGGGTCAAAGCATACCCAATCTCACTATTCGCTAATAAATCTTGCACAAATTGCAGATCTGATAAAGCTTCAGCCTTATTCAAGATTGCAGCATAGTTATTTGGTACAAACTTGGCTCCATCAACAATTAAATCCTTGGGCGCCATCTGAAATAAGTAAGAAATTTGTTTCCCTGAAAGGTGTTTGAGAAAAAGTCTGTAAAGAAAACCGTCAGAAAATGTGAGAGAGAATAAGAAAAAAGAGAGAGTGAGTAGAATAAAAATGAAAATAAAAGATTTGAAAATCTTTTATCTCTTTTACTTAGACACCCCATGTGACAGCAGTTATTGAGAAGTGGAACAGACCTTTACACCTGTCAGGCATGCAGCAGTTAAGGCAAAAGTTAATGGGCACGGTAAATGAGTAATAATTACATTGCACGTTCAGTTTTTTTTTTAAAAACTGTTCCCACTAAACAAATGATTATTACTGCTTTATCTCACATAAACCAATATTCTGTAAAAATATGACCGTTCAAGTAATGACCAAAAATAAACCAAGTAAATAAATACTGCCACGTCAGCATCAGAACTTGATTATTATTAGAATTTAAAAGTCATCAGAATATGGCTCCTTTACTAAAAAAAATGAATGTTTATTTCTGTAATTCTTCACACAAATATTGATATGAGTACATCAGAACTTAATCATCAGAACTTCCATCAGAACTTGTCCTCATAATTTATGCAACTGACACTTAGACTGTTCATCTGAAATAACATTTATCACCACAGTAATTTTCATCATTCATATGGAGTGTATGTGTGTGCAATAAGCTAAATATCAAACAAAGAGTAAAGTCTGATTCACTTCAGTACATCTTAGAAATAAGACATAACTAAGAACTTTGCTCAAAATCTGTCATTATTCTGAAGTCTACTATAGAATTTGTTCATGCATGAGTCCACCTCAACTGTTTTGTGCTCATTTTATGCATCTTTTGAAATTCCTTATTATAGTGGCTTCTCAGTGTAAGTGAGTCACAACTGCTTATCAGAATTTATGCTATTATCAGAGTATTTCTCCAGTAATCAGAGAATATGAAAAGTCACCAAGGAAATTTTATTTTGCTTTTCTAATGCATATTACTTAATACCAGCAATGCACTTGGGTCTTCCTTTCCACATATATTTTTCTCTAGATCTCAAAGGAGTACCTGATATTTATTTATTTTTCTTTTCTTTTACTTTTGATAAGTGAGGCTTATCAGCACTTAGTACATCCAACAGATTTACTAACATCAGAACTTAACAGATAAGAAGCACTATTCTAGTTTTTGACTTAGTAATAAAATACACAAAGTAAACCTAACCAAGCTCAGTATCATAATTTGCTTGTGTTTAAAAGATTTCCACATAAACAATTACTTCAAACATGGGATCTTTAGTATATTAAAGACTACTAGGTCAGCATCTAGCACAGTTATCCTCATTGGATTGAATAGTCACAGAAACATTCATATCACTATCAGAGTTTAGAAATTCACATCAAATAACAATCAACACTTAGAAAATTTCAATTTAAGCATAGAATACACAAAGATAGTAATATCTGTAAATACTGATCATAAAGTCCGAGGTATCAGAACATAACTAAGCAAATTTAGTGAAAGAACCTGAAACCATTCCAAGTTCATTTACCAATCTTGTAAAAGTAGCTTCACATAGTGGTTTTGTGAAGATATCTGCTAGTTGTTGATCTGTTGGAACAAAATATAATTCCATTGTACCTTCATCCACATGTTCCCTTATGAAGTGGTACCTTATGCTGATGTGCTTTGTCATTGAGTGTTGAACTGGATTACCTGTCATAGCAATAGCACTTTGATTATCACAGTAAATAGGGATTTTAGAATATGTTAACCCATAATCCAGTAACTGATTCTTCATCCAAAGAATCTGTGCACAACAGCTTCCTGCAGCAATGTATTCTGCTTCTGCAATTGATGTGGAAATTGACTTTTGTTTCTTGCTAAACCAAGAAACTAATCTGCCTCCAAGAAATTGGCAGCTTCCACTTGTGCTTTTCCTGTCAATTTTGCATCCTGCAAAATCTGCATCTGACTAACCTATTAGCTTAAAGTCTGATTCTCTAGGATACCACAATCCCTTATCAGATGTACCCTTAAGGTACTTGAAAATTCTTTTCACAGCTATTAAGTGAGGCTCTCTTGGATCTGCTTGAAATCTTGCACAAAGACAGGTAGCATACATGATATCAGGTCTACATGCAGTTAGATAGAGTAGTGAGCCAATCATACTTCTGTAATCAGTAATATCTACTGATGTACCAGTATCTTTATCCAATTTTGTTACAGTGGCCATAGGAGTGGATGCACTTGAACAATCTTGCATTCCAAATTTCTTCAACAAATTTCTGGTGTACTTAGATTGACAAATAGAAGTTCCTCCTTCATTCTGCTTGACTTGAAAGCCCAGAAAATAGCTAATTTCTCCCATCATACTCATTTGATATCTTGACTGCATTAGCTTGGCAAACCTTTTACAAAGTCTGTCATTTGTAGAACCAAAAATGATATCATCACATATATCTGCACCAAAAGTAAGTCCTTTCCATGGTTGAGATAAAACAATGTTTGTTAATAGTCCCTCTGTTAAATCCACTTTCGAGAAGAAACTGAGCTAATGTCTCATACCATGCCCTTGGAGCTTGCTTAAGGCCATAAAGTGCTTTATCAAGTCTGTAGACATGATGAGGAAATTTTGAATCTACAAAACCTGGAGGTTGTTCAACATATACTTCTTCTTCTAATTCTCCATTAAGAAAAGTAATTTTTACATCCATTTAAAATACTGTAAACTCTTTGTGAGCAGCATAAGCCAAAAATATCCTTATGGCTTCCAATCTAGCAACTGGTGCAAATGTTTCATCATAATCAATTCCCTCTTGTTAAGAATATCCTTTTGCAACCAGCCTTGCTTTATTCCTTGTAATTATGCCATCACTATCAGTATTGTTTCTGAACACCCACTTTGTACTAACAACAGATTTGTTCTTTGGTCTTGGCACTAGGGTCTAGACTTTATTTCTTTCAAGTTCATTTAACTCTTCCTATATTGCTTGCACCCAATCAGCATCTTGAAGAGCTTCTTCAAGTTTCTTTAGTTCAGTCTGAAAAAGAAAAGAGTGATAGAGACATTCATTTGATGTTGTTGTTCTAGTTCTTATACCTGCTTCAGGATCTCCAATAATCAAGTCAGGTGTATGTGCTTTTGTCCACTTCCTTGCAGATGGAAGGTTATCTCTAGAACTGGATGCTCCCCCATGATCCATGCTGTCTCCATCAACATTTTCTGATGCTCCCCCTGAAATTATGCTCTCTGAGTTGGATCCTTCAGAATTTGAGTTTCCAGAATTATCAGAACTTGGCTCATCAAAAATTGATGAATCAGAACTTGAAGAGCTTGTTCTAGATTCTGATGCTTCTTAAGATGTGGTTGGATCTTCTATATGCTCCCCTTGCACAGGTGCATTTTCCTTTGGCATAGTCACCACAGTTTTAATAACATCAGAGTTTAACCCATCAGAGTTTGCAGTATCAGGATTTAGACTGTCAGGATTTAGACTATCAGGATTTACAGAATCAGAATTTAAAACGTCATTCTCAAATCTCAGCTGATCATGATCATTGAAATCTTCAAGTCCAGTAATCTTCTTATCATCAAAAGAGACATTGATAGATTCCATGACAACCCTTGTTCTTAAATTGTAGACTCTGAAGGCTTTTGTGGAAAGTGGATATCCAACAAAAATTCCTTCATCAGCTTTTAGATCAAATTTGGATAGCTGTTCAGGATGAGTCTTAAAAACAAAACACTTGCATCCAAATACATGAAAATACTTCAGATTTGGCTTCTTTTTCTTCACCATCTCATATAGTGTCTTTCCATGCTTGTTGATAAGTGTTGCATTCTGAGTAAAACAAGCAGTGTGCACAGCTTCAGCCCAAAAATAGGTTGGTAACTTTGCTTTATCAAGCTTAGTTCGTGCAGCTTCAATAAGAGTTCTATTCTTTCTTTCAATAACTCCATTTTGCTGTGGAGTTCCAGGAGCAGAGAATTCTTGCTTGATTCCTTGGTCTTTGCAGAACTCTTCCATAATCAAATTCTTGAACTCAGTGCCATTATCACTTCTTATGATTTTCACAGAGTCTTTAACCACTTTATCTAGTTGTTTGACATGATCAATCAAGATAGATGCAGTTTCACTTTTTGTGTGCGAGAATTACACCCATGTGTATCTGGTGAACTCATCCACCATGACCATAGCATATTTCTTCTTTGCAATAGACATGACATTCACTGGACCAAATAGATTAACATGTAGTAGGTGATAAGTGTAATATTCGGGATATATCGTGTGATTATTTTTGCTAATAAATAATTAATATATGTGTTTAGTATCTATTCTGTGAATTATTTGTTAAGTGTTAAATGTGTTTGGATGTTTAAAAATATTATTAATTGAGTATTTTAATTTTTATATGTCCAAAATAAAATATAGATAATTGTCATATCTTCCTAATTATTTTTATGTTGATTTATGAATTTATAAGAATCATATGAAATTTATAAAATCTTTTTCCGGGTATTTAAAATCTATTTTATAAAAACGGGAACCAACCGACGTCATCCGTTGTTACGTTTTTAGAACCCGAAACTCTTCTGAGAACTCCTTCCTAACCTAATTGTAATATTCCGAACATATTCCATGTTTCGACTTTTTCGATCCAGCGTACGGTTTGTCCTGCGCGGGTTTTGGCGCAACATTTTCGATACAATATTTGTTTCGGTAAATCAATAAAACTCGTATTTTCGATAAACGGGAGCTTTTATTAAACTATCCCAATTATCACCTCGTAGTACGTGTAACCAGGCGCTGAGACCAAGACCGCAGTACAAATTGTACTGATTTGGATAATTGTCCCGAAAACTGATACCGTTTGGATCAGTTTTTATAAATAAACGTACCGTTTTATATCCGGAATGATCCTACGGGATACTAATTTTCCGTAATTATAAATAGCCTTTTACCGTATTTTATTTGGTATCAAAATCATTTGCAGTCAGCTAATATATAATTTTCCGGAGAAAAACCCTAAATTCATAAACTTTTTTGAGAATCAAACAGCAAAACAAAGGTGTTATTGATCTCTGTTTTCAAAGCTTGAGTAACCAAAACGAAGGATTTGAGGAGTACTATCAGATTCTGAGCTTCGTTTTACTGTAGAAACTAAGGTTATTTTTCTATATTTTTATTTATTTTCGAATTATTTTTATTAAAAATATGAATTTCTGTTCGGATGATTGTTTGTATGATTTGATGATTGTATGTTGTAGAGCTTGTTTTCCTGATGATTTTCATATGTCATACGTCTTATTTGGAGTTCAATAACATGCTCAAAAGTGGGTTTAATTCTCGAATTTTAAAAATTAGGGTTTATAACACGTATTAATGTTTTCAATTGAAATTTGGGGCTTTTTGATTTAGGGGTTATTAGCTGTTGATTTATAGTGGGTTATGTTCTTATGAAATTTGCAATCGATTGGTATATAGCTCGTTAACAGCGGATGTCTGAATCGAAGGGAGTTGTGTTTTGAAAATTTGCGAAGTTCGCTGGAAACCGGCGATGTTCTTGGCCAATTTCCGGCCAGGACAGGGATGATTGATGTGTTTTGATTGCATAAATAAGTTCCTGGTAATGTGTAGATTAATTCTGGCCACACTCCGGCGAGTCGACGGCGGGGGTTTGCAAAATTGCAAACAGGCCCCTGGACTTTTGAGGAAGAAACAGTTTAGTCCCCCAGGTTTCCAAAGTTTGCATATTTTGGATTCCTGTTTATAAATTATTTAAAACTTATATTTCCTATTTATTTTAATTATAAAAATTCGTTTTTAATTTCTGAAAATTCCAAAAATTATTATTTTAATTCCAAAAATAATTTTTAATTCAAAAATAAATCTGAATTAATTAGTTAATTAATTTCAGTCAATTTTTAATTGATTAATTGGTCAATTAATTAGAAAATTAATTGATTAATTGATTTAATTAATTATTAAATGATTTTAATTAATTATTTCATTAGATTTAATTATTTAAAAACGATTTAAAAATTCCGAAAAATAGTTTCGAGCTTTAAAATATTATTTTAAATTATTTTCAAGGCTCGATAATAATTATAAAATTGTTTTAAATCCAAAATGGGCCAACTGAACCCTATTTATTACTCCGAAATTGATCCAACGACCCGTTTTAATTCCGAAAAATATTTTAAAAATCATTTTAAATATCTGAAAGCCTATTTATGACCCGAGACTTCTTTATAAATGATATATCATTGATTATGTGACGTGTTATGTGTTATATGTGACTTGTTGGTTAACTGTCGGTCTGTATATTGGATGTTTACTTGTTTATTGCGTAACTTTCAATCCGTTAATCAGATTTGGTTGAAACGAAGGGTAGATAGAAGTATGTGTTGAATAGAATCGTATGAGTTGAATATTGATAGATGCTTATGATATGTGAGTAGAAGAGACAAGGCGTAGGAAAGGGAAACAGGTAGTCGAGGAGTAAGATAATCGTGACTGAAAGCGAGTGCAGTATAATAAGCTAGTACCAGGCAAGTGTTCTGAACTTTCTCAAGATATTATAGTGATTGATAGTCCTGTTTTATATTGCAAGTGCTTTGAAGCACTGAACCCTAAACCCTGATTCCAGTTATTGATCTTGAGCTGTAAACCTGATTCTTTCTAAACCATTGATTGTTGTATACCCAAATACGAACCTCAAATGTATGATACTACTCCACAAATACATACAAACTAATTATCAAACACTGAACCAGATTGCCTACACACTCAAACCATTATATCTTATGCTTTGAAAGACCAAATCCTTGAAACCCTGAAACACTGATTCTTTTATTATCCAACTCTTTCACTACCTAACAGCCAAGCTTTGGAAATGCCATATTGATCTTTATGCAGATTGAAACCATTTTCATTATTGAACGTCCAATGTTATTAATGATCCTGTTTATTGTTTAATACTGCTTATTCTGTTATTATGGTAGAATTGGATTGTTTTTATAAATTATGGACCAGATTCATGGTCAGATCATATAATGGTCAAGTTAGGCCAATATGTGCCTGGGATCCAGTAGTTAGAGCAGTGCTGTGTGCTTTGCTCGGGGTTAGTACGTGACTGATCAGCAGCCTAACCTTGGTTTTTAAAATGAAAATATAATATCCAATTCTAAATCATAATCCATTGTTCACTTGTTATCGTAACCATATTTACCTGATGATTATTATTCTCAGTTTTGTCATTGTGACTTGCTGAGCTAGTTAGCTCATTTGTGCGATGTTGTTTATGTTCTTTTCTAGTTAAGAAGGAACCGGTTGGTACTGAGGATCCCCAGTCCAGCGCGAGAGCTAGGGGTTCAGGTTGATTGAGTTGAGCTAGTAGGCTTCTTTTGGGAGTAATTTAAGTTTGTAAAAGTTTGTAATAATGTTTAGTACTCAGTTCTGAGTTTGGATAGTTGGGATTTGAACGGTTTGTAATATAAGTAAGTGTGTTTGGCTTGTGTGCATACTTTAACCCATTGCGGTCCGTGGTAGTTGGTAAGTAGGGTCACTGCATATTATTATCTTTATCATTGTTATAAGCAGGTTATAAATATGGTATGTGTATGGACCCCAAACTTTTGACCCGGGTTTGGAGGGCGCCACAATAAAGCTCAAGAATTGAAGATTCAGTCTTGCTCTTGAATGAAGATTTTCTTTGTTTTGCCTTTTGACAGGAATCACAAAGGCCATTAGGAGCAAATACTGATTTTTGCAGTCCTCTCACAAGATCTTTCTTGACTAGTTCATTTATATTGTTGAAATTTAAATGAGAGAGTTTCTTGTGCCAATTCCAGCTTTCTTCAATTGATGCTCTACTTAACAGACAGATTGCAGAACCATCGGTACTTGTTGAAAGCTTGGCTTCATAAATGTTACCATACTTGTATCCTTTCAGAACAACTTTGCCTATAGATTTGCTTACAACTTCACAGTGTTCTTCAAAGAAATCCACATGATAACCTTTGTCACAGATTTGATTAACACTCAGCAAATTGTGTTTAAGTCTTGAAACTAGAGCTACTTTTTCAATGATGACATTCCCTAGATTGATATTGCCATATCCCAGATTTTTTCCTATGTTGCCATCTCCATAAGAAACACCTGGGTCAGTTTTCTCCATAAAGTCTAATAACAGGGCTTTATTTCCAGTCATATGTCCTGAACATCCACTGTCCAGAACTAGGATGTTTTTCCTGTTACCCTGCAATCACAAAGACCACTAATGATTAGTTTTAAGGACCCAGACTTGCTTGGATCCCTTGGCCTTATTAAGTTTGTTAACATTTGCAGCGGATTTAGCATCAGAATTTATGTAAACAGTTTTCTTATCAGAATTTGCAATATCAGACTTTGCATCAGAACTTACACTAGAAGGAATAATGCTAACTTTCTTTAAAGAAGGTTTTATTTAATAGTAATCATAGTACAAACTTTGATATTCCTTACAAGTATAAATAGAATGCCATAAACTACCACAATGAAAACAAGGATTTTGTGGCCTATATCTAACATAATGACTCTTAATTCCTAATTTTAAAGGTAAGGAGTTTATGTTCTTATTCTTCCTGTAAAAAGAAGCCGGATGGTTAGAATTTCCACAGTTATAAAATTTATTTTTAGGAGCATTAGGAATGGGCTTATAATCATTGCTTTTATTCACACCTTCCTTTCCATTCCTATTTTTCCTAGGTGGCTTTACCTTGTTTACATTCTTAACATCTTTCAGCTTATGTTTAAGCTGCTTCTTTGTCATTAAGCCTATGTTAACTTCAGTTGGCTTATCCTGTTTTGGTTTGTCAGAAGTTAATTTCTCTTTAACTTCTGATTTATCAATATCAGACTTTATAGCTACAAACTTAACAGGATTTACCTTTGGATTTTGTTTAACAACTATAGGCTCAATTTCTACAGTTCCTTTATCATTCTTATCATCTCCATAACCTAAGCCCTCTTTCTAGTTTCCACTACTTAACAAATTCTGAGTTGTTCTTCCAGAGTTAGTCCAAGTCCTGATAATCTCTCTTTCCTTTTCTAACTCAGTTTTTAGAGATTCATTCATTTTAAGCACTTCATCTCTAACATAGAAAGCGTCATCTCTATCTTTCTGAGTTTGATGGAACATAACTAACTCTTTTTCTAAATAATCATTCCTCTTTTTATAAGCAAGATTTTCAGAAGTTAATCTTTCACATGTTAAAGTTTGATCTCTATAACTAATGAACATGGTTTTAAGATATCTTCTCAATTCAGTAATATCATCAGTATGAAAAGCATAAGTTGTTTGAGGTACCTTTAACTCAGCAGCTTCAGAGCTGCTATCAACATTTGCCATCAAGGCATAGTTCACCTCACTTTCAGAATCTAAAGTGTTTGTCCAACTTTTCTTCTTTGTGACAAGAGCCTTGCCTTTGTCACTCTTCACTTTCTTGCAATCAGGAGATATATGGCCTTTCTCACCACAGTTGTAGCATTTGACATTTGAGGAATCTCCTCTGTCAGACTTTCCTCCTTTGCCTTCAGATTTTCTGAAACCTTTCTTATCAGAACTTGCACCTTTCCTGGAAAATTTCTTTCCCCTTCTGAATTTCCTGTATGCAATCTTTATGATTCCTTTCACCATAAGAGCACACAGCTTCATCATCTCTTCATCAGGGTCCATCTCAGATAGACTTTCAGTTTCTGAATCCTCATCACTATCAGGACTTGATGACTCAGTATCAGACTTTGTGATGAGAGCCTTTCCTTTGCCTTTCTTTGAGACAACCACTTTAGGGGATTCCTCCTCAACCTTAAGAGCAACTGTTCTTGACTTTCTCCCATGCCTCTTGTTTCTTTGATCCATCTCAAGTTCATGAGTCTTGAGCATACCATAAATTTCATCAAGAGTAGTTTCATCAAGAGCATAGTTGTCTCTTATAGTTGTGGCCTTCAAATCCCAAATTTCAGGAAGAGCTAAAAGGAATTTGAGATTAGTATCTTCAAAATCATATTCTTTATCCACCAGTGACAGATCATTCAAGAGTTTGACAAATCTGTCATATAAACCAGTTAATGACTCATCAGGTTTTGAGTCAAAGTGCTCATACTCTTGTGTGAGTATAGTCCTCCTGTTCTTCTTAATTGAATCAGTTCCCTGACATCTTGTCTCCAAGGCATCCCATATATCCGTTGCAGTCTTACAGTTAATTATCCTGTTTGACATTACATTATCAATGGCACTGTGTAGCAAATGTCTTACCTTTGCATCATTTGCAATAGATGAGATATCTTCAGCTATATATTCACTTTTCTCCTTTGGTACAGTATGTACTGACTGATCTGCAACTATAACAGAGAGCTTGGTTGGCTTATGTGGTCCTTCGTTAATTTTGCCAAGGTATTCTGGATCTGTAGCTTCCAGAAACATAGACATCCTCACCTTCCATATGGGATACTCAGAAGGTTTCATCATGGGAACCCTTATAGTCTCATATCGATTATGGATTTGAGTCTTTGGAGTTTCTTCAGTTTTGGTGGGCTTGGTTGGAGTTTGTGCTTCTTCAGATATGATTTTTTTTGGATCTTTACTGTATGTATGTTAACAGATTGCTCTGATACCACTTGTTAGGTCACACACACTATAGAAGGGGGTTGAATACAATGTTTACTACAATCAAATCGAATATAAGAACTCAAGTAACAAAACACAGATTTTATTTAATATAATAAACTCTATTACAAAGAACTGTTCTCTCTCAGTGATGAACAAATTATCACGAGAGCTGCTAGGGTTACAATTAATAATGATTATGATAACACATATAGTGTAAACCCTATGCCTGTGTTTATATACTACATAGTTACAAGATAATCTTCTAATTGATATCGAATACAATTCTGCTTCCTAATATATATCGATCAATTATCTTTTCTTCCAAGTATTCTATTCCTCATAGAATTCTTCTCCATGCATATCTCTTTTTATGTTTGTCTTGATCTTCTTTCCTTTTAATCAGCCGCCTTCCTTATCTGAACGTCTCCTTAAGTCCTGATATTATCTGTTGATAAATATCTCCTGATAACTTAAGTTCTGACAACTTAAGTTCTGATATCTTAAGTCCTGACTTCAGTATAAGTACTGATTTCCAGTTAAGTACTGATTTGTCCTGTTATGTAAGATTTGAAAACTAAACACAAATCATATTAGACATGACATCACAAATATATCTAACAAAGTCCTTTCAAGAGATAGAATGAAAGGGTCAAGGACTTAAGAATACAAGTCTATACCTTGCTAAATGCACTTGGTAAATAGATCGAAACTATCGAAATGCAACCAATGTGCCTAGCAAAACTATTCGACCAAGAATAGTGAAACCAAATGCTTTTCTGTCTCATTTCTTTAAGTTCTTTCAAGAGAAAGTATAAAAGGGTCAAGAACTTAATAACACAAGAATATATCTAGTTTAGTGCACTTGTTTAAGAAAGAAAAACAAGCAAGAAACACAAGGTACTAGAGCTTTTGTATTCGGCCGAGTATAACAACTAGTATGGTCGAAAATTTGAACTTGCTTCTTCAAGTTCAAACGGCCTAGTTTGTTATGTTCTTGTTCAATATAACTCCTCTTGATAATTAAGATTCAAATAACAAAATGAAGACCAAACTTAGACTAGATTTCAGTATTCAAAAACCAAGAATAAAATCACTTACAGTTTATGCTCGTTTAGGGACGTTGGTTTTAACCGAAAATTGTCTAAATGCCTTTAATCACTTCAAGCTCCTAATATTGAGTGAAAGGACTTAAAAGTAAGTAGAACTTAGCTACTAACTCTTGGTATGTTCCTACTAAGGCTCCAAAATACACTACACAAATAAATCAAGAAAAAGTGCGTTTTTATGCCAAAGTTCACAGAACTTGCACCAAAGTGTATCAAATGGTTGGATCTAACAAGGAAGGGTTCAAGTACACTCAATACACTCAAAATAAACCAATCTTATCACTACTGACCTTACAAAGGCTCAAGCTCCTCAAAATAGAGAAGACTACAAGAGATACGAGATGGTGAAACCGAAAAACACACAAAACTAGTCACCGTAAAAGTCGTCGGAAAAAAATGGCCGAAGGGTGTATTTGGCTACTGACTTTTCAAGGCTCAAGTGGTCACTCAAAGGAAGCAAAATAAGGCCAAGAAACGTGCCTAAGAGAGGGGGCCAAATGGGTGTGTGTTTGGGTGATAAAAACCAAGCCAAAATCAAGTTAAAACATGAAAGAAGGAGGGCTTAAGCTCTAGAAACGTTTTTGAAATTTAGGAGCAGAAGAGAGAGTGTTTCTAGACTGGTTTTATCAGCATAAGGTTGGATCACCAAGGGCTTGGGGAAAGAGGAGGGTTAGGGGTCCTTTTATAGGCCAAATATTAGGGTTTTTAGCTTTAGAATAAAGCTAACACATCTTCCAAGAAAAGGAAAAGTGGGGCCTGGTCCATACAACTAATTTAAAGCTGTAGGAATTCAAATTTACAGGCCAAAAAGTGGTTTGACACGTTTTTGTATTATTTAGACAAAGCTGAAAATGTTCTACGCGCTTACCGACGACCAAAATTGCGTATTTCACTAAAAATCAAAAAAACAATGAAATATTATGAAATTTTGGGGATCGTCTAGAAATAATATCTTAGGATCATGGTCAAAATTTAACCTTGAAATAAACTGACCATATATGACTTTTAAGCGACCGATAAATCAATTACGTATCGTTTTAGGGGTCCCGGAAAAAATTCATGCTAAAATCACGAAAATAATATATGTGAAAGAAGGAAAGATATGAAAGAAAAATACCAAATTTTGAAGTTTAAAAGACATTTTAAAGTATTGTTTAGGATTTTTACGAATGTTAAAACAGCCTTCCAGAGCGCTCGAAAAATACATTTGTCTTTACCGACGAGGCAAACAAAAGTTTTGACTTCAAAACCATTCAATAATAATATTCCTTATAAAATAATTATTATGAGTTCCAAGGAATAATTATCTTTGAATTTTATATGATTTTATTCGGATAAATAAGGATTTACGGGTATTTCAGACTAAAATCTGTTTTGGGTCTTTTGGTATGGCTTTTGGCACTAAAAATTTGAACATAAGTATTAAATAAATATATTCAATATATCTGAGAGTAAAACATTTAAGTTTGACATGCTTTTAAATAATTTGATCATTTTTGGTTCGTAAAAGCAGTGTTCGAAAGTTCTCGATTTCTGTGCCTTTAGCCGTAAGCCTAGGTTTGTTTGACAAAAGCAACCTGATATAGAATATATCCTTGAGTTGATATATCTATCCCAAGTCATGTCATTTGAAAATGTGTCGGAAAGCATTTTAGTACGGTTTATCCAAAATGACTTAGTTCGACTTGATTCCGGTAAGTGCCTCACATAAAACCCTAAGGGAGGATTCTACTTGACCTCAAATCTAATTTAATTCTCATTTTTACTTTTGACAAATCACCAAAACCTAAAGGGTAAAAGCGTTGACCTCTCAATCTTCCCCTTTTTGGTATTTGTCAAAACCTACTAATGAAAATTAAATATTTGTGTGCAAGAACTACTTCCCCTAAGTGTATGCATGATGCAAGATACAAATAAAAATATGGAGAGTAGCTTCCCCTAAGTATAAGCACACAAACAAGCAAACACATAAGAAAGCAAATAAGCACGTAAGAAAGAGAAAATTTTAGAAGTTACCCCTTGTGACAAGTGTTGGAACTTATCACTCCGTATGATCCTCTTTCGTACCTACAAAATAATGTTAGCACAAGTAATTTTCATTTTTATCCTGTAGAATACTTTCTTCCCCATTTTGACAAAAGCCAAAAAGTGAGAATTAGTATTGAGGGAGGGAACAAGGGAAGTGGGTTGGTACGTGATTAAATCCTAATTATTACAACCAACACAACACCAATCTCCTTATTACTCCGAACCAGTCAAAACATCCAGAATCTTCACATTTGGGACTGGTTATTAATTACAAATTCGTCAAAACTTATTCTACGAATACATAAAGACCACCCATTTTTACAAGATGAAATGGATTACAAAATGTTAAGTTCGTCTTGAAAATAATCCAATATTGATTTGTTTGAACTTGGTTTCTTGATCGAATTTTTTCCAAATTGATTGCAACATAATCAATTTTTAAATCTGTATTTGGATATAAGTTGTTAGTATCATATCTTCATTAGGAGCATAACAATTCATAACAAAAAGTTTGAGAAATTTGGATCGAATTGTTTCAAATTTGTTTGAATTTTCCAGAAATTCGAATTTTCCATATTTAAGCCCATGATTCATTATATTTCTGCAAACATTCATCATTTAACATTGTTAGTACTTTTATAAAATATCTGCAATTATATATCGAGTACTTAACAATTTATTCAATTTAGCTAGATTAATTCGAATGTAAGGAATATTAAGGCATGCTTTTAATTCGAGATAAAATCTAGCTATAGCAAATATCATTAAACCTACTACTACGAAATTTTAAACTATAAAGAGCCGTAGAGGTTTAAGGATAGTATACTACACAACCAAGTATATATTTTACCAAAAATAATTCTAACTACATAATAGTTATTCTATTTTACACAAAAAAAACAAATAATGCTAATTTAGCAAGATAAAATTGTAGATTGGTAGCCGATGTGTTTCTTTAGGTCGAGTATCACTCCATATTGGAGTTTAAGTCCTGAAACAAGCACAAAGGTATTAGTCCTTAAGCACAAACTTTGCCAAATTTTACACCTAAAAAAATTGCAACTTAAAATCCATAGCAAAAATCACAAATGTGATAAGCTCAATTTTGCACAATGAATTTTGGTAAGGGGGAGGGGGCCAGGGTTCATACTTCACATCATTACCCTACTACATATACACAAGTTAGTAATCTTTCTCAAAGTGACAAATATAACAATTGAACTTAAGTTTGAGACAAGGAATACAAACAGTGCTATAGAGCGGTTCCAAAGCCAAAAGAACAAGCACCAAAGCTGAGATTTCATCCTGCAGTAATCAAAAATGCAAGTGCTTTTCTACATGGGGCCAGTTCCCCCTGGGAACAGATCAAGGGAGCCTCACAGGAGCCCTCAGGAAGTCCCTAGGTACAGTGGCATGTGGGTGCTTGGATCCTAGTTTGCTTATGCAGCAGTTCTAAGTCAATGAGTATTAGAAAGATTAAATAATTGCAAAAGAAATCATACTGCATTAACCACACAAACTAAGGCATAATAGCCTATAATCATCCAACTGAAACACAAGCTAAGCATAAAAACAACAAACCAGTTTGCTACTGGTACCCAATCAAGGAAACACTAACAAACTAGAGAACTTAAGCAACTAGCACAAAACAGATAGTGCTACAAGCAAAAGGCATGCAAACATAAACCAACTAATCAACCTGGTTATAAGAATCAGAATTGATTACATAATCAACTAAAGAAACATTCTCACTAGCCATAATGCCATCTCCATTTCCAGCAACATCCTCATCTTTGCCAACTATTTCCATATCAACATTGTTGATTTCCTCAATGACAGTAGCAGGAGCAGCTTGAGTAGAGGTAGAGTCAAACTGAATTTGAATAACTTGAGAGAGATTACTCTCCACTGCACTCACTCTACCCATAACTGAGCCCAAGACAGTCATAAGAATGTCAACCCTTCCCAACAACTCAGTAAATTTTTCATTTAAAAGATCATATTTAAGTTTTAAGTCCTTGTAATTCATGTCATTTTCTTCACATTTTCCAAAAAGCTTAACTAGTACATTAAAATATGCAACTAGCTGGGCATGAGTAGGACTGGAAGTGGGGACAACACTTGGAGGAACAACAATTATAACAACAGGCAAAGCATTCACATAAGGAGCAGACAAAGCATAAACTGGAGCAGATAAATCATGCAAGGAAACAGGCAAGGAAGGCATGGAAACAGACACAGGAGCAGGCACAGGAGCAGGCACATCATCATCAATCACAATAAGCATGGCATTCACAGAAGTCTTAGCAGGCACATACTCAGAAAACAAAGGAACATGAGGCAAATAACCTAACTGAATACTAACAGAAGGAGGCATGGCATTTTCAGGTAAAGGCAAGACAGTCCTAGGAGTCTTGTCAGAAATTCTAGGGTTCACATAGAAATGGGGGTGAGCAAGCAAGTCATAGTGGAAGTACTCAAACATATGAGTGAGAAGAAGACCATAAAGCATATAACCATGTTGAGCAGCAGAAATCATTTTTGTCAAGATCACATAAGGCAAATTAAAATCAACAGATTTTGAAGCAATTTTGTACATGATTTTAAGCTCTACAAAATTCACAAACTTGTTTGTGTTTGAAGGATAAAAATCATTTTTTGACAATTTCAGCAAGGACTTGATAGAAAGGAGTAAAGTGCTCATAAGTTATACCCTTATCTTTTTGAAAAACATTTTTAAGGACTTCTTTCCCACAGAAAACATTGAGGAACTTATCAAGTTCATCATTGTTGAAGTTGAATGTGGAAGAGACATCAACTGGTTCTGTTAAGACTCTCCTAGTAGGGTAAAACAACAAGGGTTCCCACTTAGAAACAACAAACAAGTGAAACAACTCAGACTCTCTATCCAAAATGGCAATTCTACCAGTTAAGATCCTTGCCTTAGCAATTTTTTTTTGGTTATCAATGATCATTTTGGCTTTCTTAGCTCTCCTAGACCTAGAAGCAAGGGTGCCCTCAGGCAAAAACTCAACAGGCAAAGAAGAAGGAGAACTGAGCAAATTGAGAGTAGTGTCAACTGGTGTTTTGGTCATGGTGTGCAAGGGGTGTGTATTTATAACTAGCAAAGAGAAATTAATGCAGGATATATGCAGTTAACACAACAATAACCACTCTCTTAAATAGCCAAACACAACACATAAAATCTGTACATGAACAGTGACAGACAGTAGAACACAGTAAAAAGTAACCTAGGATTGACAGTTAAAGGACAGCACAATATAGGTAAGTACACAGAATTTTAGGAAGTACTATCACACATCAATCTGTCAAGATCCAAAAAGCTGAGTTCGAAACCAGATACCATCATACAAACAAGATAGGAAAGGATAATACCATTTAGGGAAACAGTGAACACATTTAATGCAAAGTTGATAGCATGCAGCAAAGAGTAGATATTTGTATAAAACAAATACTATTAATGCAAAGAAGGTCATTTCAAGTTGCAGAATAGGCATGGCTTAGTATTAAAAGAAATCAACAGCTCATAAGCATGCACATCTTACAACTAATACACTGCATATATATCCATTGCATAAATATCAACCACACAAATGTACAAAAATATCAAACTGCACAAAGCTCCATAACAATGTGCAACACATTTAGTAAATACCAAAAATAACTAAGTGCACATGAAAAAGTGTTAACATGCTAAGTGAGATTCAACTAACTGCTTAGACTTAATGCAACAAAAGTTTCAAGATAATCAGATAGCACATAAGACAATTAGGTTCCAAGTGCACACGTGTGTGTGTTCAATGCATAAGGGAGATACACTAAACAAGATGACACAAATAGAGCACCTTAAACAAATAGATCACACAAAGCACTTAATCACATATTAAAACTGTCAGACTTTAGTTTTTAATTCAAGGATAAATTTCTCAAAATTTGAGAATCCAAGAATTAAATACATTTCTCAAGTGTATTTTAGCCACACAAATAACAATAACTCTACATGCTCAGGGTAAAGCTAGAGTTAAATCAAGGCAAACATACAAAAGATCTAACTTAAATGACTCACACCATAATAAGCACAACAATCAGAGATGCAGGGCAATTCCAATATTACAACTAAGGAAGCATAAGTAAGATACACAACTGATCAAGCATACAAAGCTCACATAAACACTAGATAGCAAACCAACCATAATTGTAAGCACATAATTCAATCAACCAAGGCGTATCCATCAAGCACACTTACAATGACTATCATATGGTCCTAAAATGAATATCCCCAGTTAATCAAACTATATACATACACATACATACTACTACATCAATCAACATAATCATTCATATCATATATGCTTTAAAACTGTAATCAAGATAAGGCATATATGTAACAGTATGTGAAGAACATGAATTGATCCACAAAACACACTAACACCCCAAGGTAGATGGAACTCCAATAACAAGAAATCTGCAACACAAATTAGTACAGCAGAATAAAAGCATTAGGCGCTGGAATTTCAACAATATAGAGATTCAAGTGAATAAAACTCCAAATAAATAAAATTATCAAATTTTTGAAAGCCAGTCAAGGGACTTTTCTGAAATGAGAAAGATAACCAATAAACCAACACGAGAAGAGCATGAATTACATGAAACAACAACAAACAGAGTCGAATTGAAACCACGAAGAGCTAGGGTTTCAAGGGTTTGAGATTTGGGAAACAGAATCATGCTATATGGGTGTATCAATGTGTTTTGATGAGAGAATCACGAATATGAGATCGATTTTCATCGAGGTGAGTGTTTTGATCGGAAAACGAGCAATCGCGGTTAAGTTTAGATAGATATAGAGAGCGGCGCGAGAGAGAGAGACGAGAGGCGCGTGTGTGAGAGAGAGACACGTCCGTACACGGCTGCTGAAAACCACGCAACACACAAAATGATATATACACTTTGATTTAGATGGTTCAGATTCGTCCGCCTTTTCAAATCAACGAACCAGATTAATTAATTTTTACTTTTATATTCCTAAAATTGAGAAAATGAAAAGTTAAATCATAAAATCAGTTTTATTTATTTTAAATAATAAATAAATTCAATATATATTCAGAAATTATTTCCTTAAATCACAAAAATAAAATTGCAATTTTCTGGATTTAATTTTGAATTCCTTGAATTTTATCTAAAATCAAAATCGAGTTATTTTTAGTCCAAATATTTCTAAATATATCATTTTAAATTTGAAAAATGATATAACATTTTAGAAAAATTATTTTTGGACATAAAAATATGATCCTTGCATTTTTATGCATTTTCCACATTTTATATTAATATTACGATACTTGCAATATTTAAAATGTATAATGTCATAAATAGTATTATTATTTTTCAAATAATAATATTTGAAAAACTTGATTAAATTTAAATAGCTCTAATATTTTGCCCCGAGTTTTGAAATATTCGGTATTCCAAGGCGATGCAAAATAGAATCATTTAAATTTATCCTTTCATTTTAAAATATATTCAAGATGGTTTTTAGACAAATCATAAATATTAAAAATAATATTTACGTTAATCAAATATATTGTAGAGAAATCTGAACTTTGGACAACCAAAAATCCGCTCACACAATATGCTTAATTGATTTGGTCAAAAATCAAATTGCGTATACTTTCAAAATGAAAGTAACTAGATATAGAATATTTCTATATTTAATTAAGATTTGCATTCTAACATTCCTAAGAGCAATCGCAGCTTAGTGAATCTTTCGGAATGCAAAGGCTTCGTGAATATGTCGGTAATATTATTTTCCGTATCAACATGATTCATTAAAATATTACCCTTATTGACATGATCACGTAAAAAGTGATGCATATATCAATGTGTTTTGTACGAGAGCGCGACATCGGATTTTTACTTAAATTTATTACACTCATATTATCACACAAAATTGATAACGCATCAAATTTAATCATATAGTCGGCTAATGTTTGTTGCATCCACAATATTTGAGCACAATATTTTGCGGCCGCTATATATTCAGCTTCCGCGATAGACATGGATACAGAATTTTGTTTGTTTGAAAACCAATAAACTAAGCATCACCGAGGAACTGACAAGTACCGCTAGTGCTTTTTCTATCGATTAAATGACCCGCATAATCCGAGTCAGAAAAACACACTAGGTCCAATGGTAATCCTTTAGGATACCAAAGTCCAAGTTTAGTGGTCCCCTTAAGATATCTAAAAATCCATTTAACCGCGGATAAGTGAGATTATTTTGGATCCACTTGAAATCGTGCACATTTGCAAACGCTATATTGAATATCCGGTCTACTAGCAATGATATATAAAAACTGTCTATCATACCACGATATTTCTTATTTTCTACCGATTTACCGGTCTCGTCTACAATTAATTTCTCCGAAGGAGACATAGGAGTACTAAGTGGTTTAACATTCTACATATCAAATTTCTTAAGCATTTCCTTGTAATATTTAGATTGAGATATATGAATGCCTTCATTGGATTGCTTAATTTGCAACCCTAAGAAGAAATTTAGTTCTCCCATCATGCTCATTTCGAATTCTTTACTCATTATTTCTGAGAATTCGTTACATAGTGATTCTTTGGTTGACCCAAAAATAATATCATCTACGTAAATTTGAATGAGCAAAATAACTTCACCTTCATACTTCATAAATAGAGTCGTATCAGCTATTCCCATTTTGAATCCACTATTTACTAGGAATTTGCTTAAATGCTCGTACCAAGCTCTCGGAGCTTGTTTTAGTCCGTATAAGGCTTTATAAAGTTTATACACATATTTCGGATGTGTTAAATCCTCAAATCCTGGAGGTTGTCTTACATAGACTTCTTATAAGACACCATTTTGGAAAGCTAATTTAACATCCATTTGATAAACCTTGAATCCCTTATGACACACAAATGCTAAAAATATACGAATTGCTTCGAGTCTTGCTACGGGAGCATAAGTTTCATCATAGTCTATTCCTTCCATTTGTGTTAAACCTTGAGCTACTAGTCTAGCTTTATTTCTTACCACAGTTCCGCTTTGTCTAATTTATTTCGAAAGACCCATTTAGTTCCAATCGTGGAAGTATTGGGCGGAGGCGGAACTAGTTCCCAAACATTACTACGAGTGAATTGATTTAATTCATCTTGTATCACAAGAATCCAATCCTCATCGAGTAAAGCTTCTTTAGCCGTTTTGGGTTCTATTTGTGATAGAAATGCTAAGTGACAAGCAATATTCTGTACTTGAGATCGAGTTTGAACTCCTCTAGTTAGGTCTCCCACAATATTTTCGATAGGATGACTTCTAACCCAAGGTATATCCGGAGGTAGTCCATCATCGACTTCAACTACTTCGAGAGGATTATTAGGAGCAATTTTTCCATGATCAAAAGCATCAATGTGTCTAATGGTGTTTTCCACATTATCTTGACAATCAACTTTTGGATCATTATCCTCTTCGACCAAATCTTTATACTTCGAATGTGGTTTAGTCATCGAACACTACATTTAACGATTCTTCCACCATTAAAGTTCTAAGATTGAATACCCGATAAGCTTTGCTTGTATTTGAATATCCAAGAAATACGCCCTCACTAGATTTTGGGTCGAACTTCGTTAAATAATTTTTGTATTCAAAATAAAGCACTTCCAAAAACTTTGAAGTAACTTATCATGGGTGTTTTATTAAAATAAAGCTCATATGGAGTCTTCATTTTAATAGGTATTAGTAGCTACTATTAAGAACATAGCAAGATGTTGACATCGCTTCGGCCCAAAAATATATAGGTCTCCGATATTCATTCAACATTGTATTTGCCATTTCTTGCAACATTCTATTATTCCTTTCAACACACCATTTAATTGAGGTGTATAAGGAGGAGATAAGTTGTGAGTAATACCACTAGTTTCACAAAAGTGTACAAACTCGGAATTTTGAAACTATTTTCCATGATCCGTCCTTATATAGACGATAGACATTTCTTGTTAAGTTTGTATCCTTTTGCAAAGAGCAATAAATGATTCAAGTGCATCGCTTTTTGTTTTTAGGAATTTCGTCCACGTATAACGTGAGAAGTCATCGACCACTATAGAGTGTACGAACATCCTCCCAAACTTTACACGGGAACGGGTCCTATAAGATCCATATGTAGAAGCTCGAGTGGTCTAGTCGTAGACACCATAAAATTGGCTTTATGAGATGCTTTAATTTGTTTGCCAATTTCACATGCTTCACATATATGATCTTTTACG
>NW_027419092.1:0-11699 GCF_009905375.1 Apium graveolens
GTTATTTTAAACCGTCAACTAGTAGTTTGACGGTACTTCTTAGTACTGTTTAGTCGCATATTAATGTTATGATTTTTTCAAAATAACTTATGAATGATCCCACTATAAGTATGTGAAGTTCTATATATATTAGGGATATAATAAAAATTTTAGAAATAACATAAATTTATTTGATTTGTTATTTTAACAGTCAACTAATAGTTTGACGGGTACTTCTTAGTACTGTTTTGTCCCATATTAATGTTATGATTTTTTCAAAATAACTTATTAATGATCCAACCATAAGGATGTCAAGATCTATATATATTAGTGATATGATAAATTTTTTTGAAAAAAATGAATTTATTTGGTTTGTTATTTTAAGAGTCAACTATAGTTTGACGGGTACTAGTACTGTTTAGTCGCATATTAATTTTATAATTTTTCAAAATAACTTATGAATGATCCAACTATAAGTATGTGAAGTTTCTATATATATAGTGACATAATAAAATTTTAGAAATAAAATAAATTTATTTGGTTTGTTATTTTAACAGTCAACTAGTATTTTGACCAGTATTTCTTAATACTGTTTAGTCCCATATTAATGTTATGATTTTTTCAAAATAACTTATGAATAATCCAACATAAGGATGTGTAGATCTATATATATTGTGATATGATAAATTTTTAGAAAAAAATAAATTTATTTGATTTGTTATTTTAACAGTCAACTAGTATTTTGACCACTACTTCTTAATAACTGTTTAGTCGTATATTAATGTTATGATTTTTTCAAAATAACTATGAATGATCCAACTATGAGTATGTGAAGTTCTACATATATTAGTGAATAATAAATTTTTTAGAAAAAAATAATTTTTTTTTGTTTGTTATTTTAACAGTTAGCTAGTAGTTTGACGGGTACTTCTTAGTACTGTTTAGTAGTATATTAATGTTATGATTTTTTCAAAATAACTAATGAATGATCCAACTATAAGTATGTGAAGTTCTATATATATTAGTGATATTATAAAAATTTTAGAAATAAAATAATTTATTTGGTTTGTTATTTTAACATTCAACTAGTAGTTTGACGGGTACTTCTTAGTACTGTTTAGTCGCATATTAATGTTATGATTTTTTCAAAATAACTTATAAATTTTCCATCTATGAGTATGTGAAGTTCTTTATATATTAGTTATATAATAAAAATTTTAGAAATAAAATAAATTTATTTGGTTTGTTATTTTAACAGTTAACTAGTAGTTGACGGGTACTTCTTAGTACTATTTAGTCGCATATTAATGTTATGATTTTTTCAAAATAACTTATGAATGATCCAACTATAAGTATGGGAAGTTATATATATATTAGTGATATAATAAAAATTTTAGAAATAAAATAAATTTATTTGGTTTGTTATTTTAACATTCAACTAGTACTTTGACGGGTAATTCTTAGTACTGTTTAGTCGCATATTAATGTTATGATTTTTTCAAAATAACTTATAAATGATCCAACTATGAGTATGTGAAGTTCTGTATATATTAGTGATATAATAAAAATTTTAGAAATAAAATAAATTTATTTGGTTTGTTATTTTAACGGTCAACTAGTACTTTGACCAGTACTTCTTAATACTGTTTTGTCCCATATTAATGTTATGATTTTTTCAAAATAACTTATTAATGATCCAACCATAAGGATGTCAAGATCTATATATATTAGTGATATGATAAATGTTTTTGAAAAAAATGAATTTATTTGGTTTGTTATTTTAAGAGTCAACTAGTAGTTTGACGGGTACTTAGTACTGTTTAGTCGCATATTAATGTTATGATTTTTTTCAAAATAACTTATGAATGATCCAACTATAAGTATGTGAAGTTCTATATATATTAGTGACATAATAAAAATTTAGAAATAAAATAAATTTATTTGGTTTGTTATTTTAACAGTCAACTAGTATTTTGACCAGTACTTCTTAATACTGTTTAGTCCCATATTAATGTTATGATTTTTTCAAAATAACTTATGAATAATCCAATCATAAGGATGTGAAGATCTATATATATTAGTCATATGAAAAATGTTTTAGAAAAAAATAAATTTATTTGGTTTGTTATTTTAACCGTCAACTAGTAGTTTGACGGGTACTTCTTAGTATTGTTTAGTCGCATATTAATGTTATGATTTTTTCAAAATAACTTATGAATGATCCCGCTATAAGTATGTGAAGTTCTATATATATTAGTGATATAATAAAAATTTTAGAAATAACATAAATTTATTTGTTTTGTTATTTTAACAGTCAACTAATAGTTTGACGGGTACTTCTTAGTACTGTTTTGTCCCATATTAATGTTATGATTTTTTCAAAATAACTTATTAATGAACCAACCATAAGGATGTCAAGATCTATATATATTAGTGATATGATAAATGTTTTTGAAAAAAATGAATTTATTTGGTTTGTTATTTTAAGAGTCAACTAGTAGTTTGACGGGTACTTAGTACTGTTTAGTCGCATATTAATGTTATGATTTTTTCAAAATAACTTATGAATGATCCAACTATAAGTATGTGAAGTTCTATATATATTAGTGACATAATAAAAATTTTAGAAATAAAATAAATTTATTTGGTTTGTTATTTTAACAGTCAACTAGTATTTTGACCAGTATTTCTTAATACTGTTTAGTCCCATATTAATGTTATGATTTTTTCAAAATAACTTATGAATAATCCAACCATAAGGATGTGAAGATCTATATATATTAGTGATATGATAAATTTTTTAGAAAAAAATAAATTTATTTGGTTTGTTATTTTAACAGTCAACTAGTATTTTGACCACTACTTCTTAATACTGTTTAGTCGCATATTAATGTTATGATTTTTTCAAAATAACTTATGAATGATCCAACTATGAGTATGTGAAGTTCTACATATATTAGTGATATAATAAATTTTTTAGAAAAAAATAATTTTTTTTTGTTTGTTATTTTAACAGTTAGCTAGTAGTTTCACGGGTACTTCTTAGTACTGTTTAGTCGTATATTAATGTTATGATTTTTTCAAAATAACTAATGAATGATCCAACTATAAGTATGTGAAGTTCTATATATATTAGTGATATTATAAAAATTTTAGAAATAAAATAAATTTATTTGGTTTGTTATTTTAACATTCAACTAGTAGTTTGACGGGTATTTCTTAGTACTGTTTAGTCGCATATTAATGTTATGATTTTTTAAAAATAACTTATAAATGTTCCAACTATGAGTATGTGAAGTTCTGTATATATTAGTTTTATAATAAAAATTTTAGAAATAAAATAAATTTATTTGGTTTGTTATTTTAACAGTTAACTAGTAGTTTGACGGGTACTTCTTAGTACTATTTAGTCGCATATTAATGTTATGATTTTTTCAAAATAACTTATGAATGATCCAACTATAAGTATGTGAAGTTATATATATATTAGTGATATAATAAAAATTTTAGAAATAAAATGAATTTATTTGGTTTGTTATTTTAACATTCAACTAGTAGTTTGACGGGTACTTCTTAGTACTGTTTAGTCGCATATTAATGTTATGATTTTTTCAAAATAACTTATAAATGATCCAACTATGAGTATGTGAAGTTCTGTATATATTAGTGATATAATAAAATTTTTAGAAATAAAATAAATTTATTTAGTTTGTTATTTTAACGGTCAACTAGTATTTTGACCAGTACTTCTTAATACTGTTTTGTCCCATATTAATGTTACGATTTTTTCAAAATAACTTATTAATGATCCAACCAGAAGGATGTCAAGATCTATATATATTAGTGATATGATAAATGTTTTTGAAAAAAATGAATGTATTTGGTTTGTTATTTTAAGAGTCAACTAGTAGTTTGACGGGTACTTAGTACTGTTTAGTCGCATATTAGTGTTATGATTTTTTCAAAATAACTTATGAATGATCCAACTATAAGAATGTGAAGTTCTATATATATTAGTGACATAATAAAAATTTTAGAAATAAAATAAATTTATTTGGTTTGTTATTTTAAAAGTCAACTAGTATTTTGACCAGTACTTCTTAATACTGTTTAGTCCCATATTAATGTTATGATTTTTTCAAAATAACTTATGAATAATCCAATCATAAGGATGTGAAGATCTATTTATATTAGTCATATTAAAAAAAATTTAGAAAAAAATAAATTTATTTGATTTGTTATTTTAACCGTCAACTAGTAGTTTGACGGGTACTTCTTAGTACTGTTTAATCGCATATTAATGTTATGATTTTTTCAAAATAACTTATGAATGATCCCACTATAAGTATGTGAAGTTCTATATATATTAGTGATATAATAAAAATTTTAGAAATAACATAAATTTATTTGGTTTGTTATTTTAACAGTCAACTAATAGTTTGACGGGTACTTCTTAGTACTGTTTAGTCGCATATTAATGTTATGATTTTTTTCAAAATAACTTGTGAATGATCCAACTATAAGTATGTGAATTTCTATATATATTAGTGATATAATAAAAAATTTAGAAATAAAATAAATTTATTTGGTTTGTTATTTTGACTGTCAACAAGTATTTTTACCAGTACTTCTTAATACTGTTTAGTCGCATATTAATGTTATGATTTTTTCAAAATAACTTATGAATGATCCAACTATAAGTATGTGAAGTTCTATATATATTAGTGACATAATAAAAATTTTAGAAATAAAATAAATTTATTTGGTTTGTTATTTTAACAGTCAACTAGTATTTTGACCAGTATTTCTTAATACTGTTTAGTCCCATATTAATGTTATGATTTTTTCAAAATAACTTATGAATAATCCAACCATAAGGATGTGAAGATCTATATATATTAGTGATATGATAATTGTTTTAGAAAAAAATAAATTTATTTGGTTTGTTATTTTAACAGTCAACTAGTATTTTGACCACTACTTCTAAATACTGTTTAGTCGCATATTAATGTTATGATTTTTTTCAAAATAACTTATGAATGATCCAACTATGAGTATGTGAAGTTCTATATATATTAGTGATATAATAAAAATTATAGAAATAAAATAAATTTATTTGATTTGTTATTTTAACAGTCAACTAGTATTTTGACCAGTAATTCTTAATACTGTTTAATCCCATATTAATGTTATGATTTTTTCAAAATAACTTATTAATGATCCAACCATAAGGATGTCAAGATCTATATATATTAGTGATATGATAAATGTTTTAGAAAAAAATAAATTTATTTGGTTTGTTATTTTAACAGGTACTGTTTCGTCGCATATTAATGTTATGATTTTTTCAAAATAACTTATGAATGATCCAACTATAAGTATGTGAAGTTCAATATATATTAGTGATATAATAAATTTTTTAGAAAAAAATAATTTTTTTTGTTTGTTATTTTAACAGTTAGCTACTAGTTTGACAGGTACTTCTTAGTACTGTTTAGTCGTATATTAATGTTATGATTTTTTCAAAATAACTAATGAATGATCCAACTATAAGTATGTGAAGTTCTATATATATTAGTGATATTATAAAAATTTTAGAAATAAAATAAATTTATTTGGTTTGTTATTTTAACATTCAACTAGTAGTTTGACGGGTACTTCTTAGTACTGTTTAGTCGCATATTAATGTTATGATTTTTTCAAAATAACTTATAAATGTTCCAACTATGAGTATGTGAAGTTCTGTATATATTAGTTATATAATAAAAATTTTAGAAATAAAATAAATTTATTTGGTTTGTTATTTTAACAGTTAAGTAGTAGTTTGACGGGTACTTCTTAGTACTATTTAGTCCCATATTAATGTTATGATTTTTTCAAAATAACTTATGAATGATCCAACTATAAGTATGTGAAGTTATATATATATTAGTGATATAATAAAAAATTTAGAAATAAAATAAATTTATTTGGTTTGTTATTTTAACATTCAACTAGTAGTTTGACGGGTACTTCTTAGTACTGTTTAGTAGCATATTAATGTTATGATTTTTTCAAAATAACTTATAAATGATCCAACTATGAGTATGTGAATTTCTGTATATATTAGTGATTTAATAAAAATTTTAGAAATAAAATAAATTTATTTGGTTTGTTATTTTAACGGTCAACTAGTATTTTGACCAGTACTTCTTAATACTGTTTTGTCCCATATTAATGTTATGATTTTTTCAAAATAACTTATTAATGATCCAACCAGAAGGATGTCAAGATCTATATATATTAGTGATATGATAAATGTTTTTGAAAAAAATGAATTTATTTGGTTTGTTATTTTAAGAGTCAACTAGTAGTTTGACGGGTACTTAGTACTGTTTAGTCGCATATTAATGTTATGATTTTTTCAAAATAACTTATGAATGATCCAACTATAAGTATGTGAAGTTCTATATATATTAGTGACATAATAAAAAATTTAGAAATAAAATAAATTTATTTGGTTTGTTATTTTAACAGTCAACTAGTATTTTGACCAGTACTTCAGTTTAGTCCCATATTAAAGTTATGATTTTTTCAAAATAACTTATGAATAATCCAATCATAAGGATGTGAAGATCTATATATATTAGTCATATGAAAAAAAATTTAGAAAAAAATAAATTTATTTGGTTTGTTATTTTAACCGTCAACTAGTAGTTTGACGGGTACTTCTTAGTACTGTTTAGTCGCATATTAATGTTATGATTCTTTCAAAATAACTTATGAATGATCCCACTATAATTATGTGAAGTTCTATATATATTAGTGATATAATAAAAATTTTAGAAATAACAAAAATTAATTTGGTTTGTTATTTTAACAGTCAACTAATAGTTTGACGGGTACTTCTTAGTACTGTTTTGTCCCATATTATTGTTATGATTTTTTCAAAATAACTTATTAATGATCCAACCATAAGGATGTCAAGATCTATATATATTAGTGATATGATAAATGTTTTTGAAAAAAATGAATTTATTTGGTTTGTTATTTTAAGAGTCAAGTAGTAGTTTGACGAGTACTTAGTACTGTTTAATCGAATATTAATGTTATGATTTTTTCAAAATAACTTATGAATGATCCAACTATAAGTATGTGAAGTTCTATATATATTAGTGACATAATAAAAATTTTAGAAATAAAATAAATTTATTTGGTTTGTTATTTTAATAGTCAACTAGTATTTTGACCAGTATTTCTTAATACTGTTAGTCCCATATTAATGTTATGATTTTTTCAAAATAACTTATGAATAATCCAACCATAAGGATGTGAAGATCTATATATATTAGTGATATGATAAATTTTTTAGAAAAAAATAAATTTATTTGGTTTGTTATTTTAATAGTCAACTTGTATTTTGACCACTACTTCTTAATACTGTTTAGTCGCATATTAATGTTATGATTTTTTCAAAATAACTTATGAATGATCCAACTATGAGTATGTGAAGTTCTACATATATTAGTGATATAATAATTTTTTTAGAAAAAAATAATTTTTTTTGTTTGTTATTTTAACAGTTAGCTAGTAGTTTGACGGGTACTTCTTAGTACTGTTTAGTCGTATATTAATGTTATGATTTTTTCAAAATAACTAATGAATGATCCAACTATAAGTATGTGAAGTTCTATATATTAGTGATATTATAAAAATTTTAGAAATAAAAAAATTTATTTGGTTTTGTTATTTTAACATTCAACTAGTAGTTTGACGGGTACTTCTTAGTACTGTTAGTCGCATATTAATGTTATGATTTTTTTAAAAATAACTTATAAATGTTCCAACTATGAGTATGTGAAGTTCTGTATATATTAGTTATATAATAAAATTTTAGAAATAAAATAAATTTATTTGGTTTGTTATTTTAACAGTTAACTAGTAGTTTGACGGGTACTTCTTAGTACTATTTAGTCGCATATTAATGTTATGATTTTTTCAAAATAACTTATGAATGATCCAACTATAATTATGTGAAGTTATATATATATTAGTGATATAATAAAAATTTTAGAAATAAAATGAATTTATTTGGTTTGTTATTTTAACATTCAACTAGTAGTTTGACGAGTACTTCTTAGTACTGTTTAGTCGCATATTAATGTTATGATTTTTTCAAAATAACTTATAAATGATCCAACTATGAGTATGTGAAGTTCTGTATATATTAGTGATATAATAAAATTTTTAGAAATAAAATAAATTTATTTGGTTTGTTATTTTAACGGTCAACTAGTATTTTGACCAGTACTTCTTAATACTGTTTTGTCCCATATTAATGTTATGATTTTTTCAAAATAACTTATTAATGATCCAACTATAAGGATGTCAAGATCTATATATATTAGTGATATGATAAATGTTTTTGAAAAAAATGAATTTATTTGGTTTGTTATTTTAAGAGTCAACTAGTAGTTTGACGGGTACTTAGTACTGTTTAGTCGCATATTAATGTTATGATTTTTTCAAAATAACTTATGAATGATCCAACTATAAGTATGTGAAGTTCTATATATATTAGTGACATAATAAAAATTTTAGAAATAAAATAAATTTATTTGGTTTGTTATTTTAACAGTCAACTAGTATTTTGACCAGTACTTCTTAATACTGTTTAGTCCCATATTAATGTTATGATTTTTTCAAAATAACTTATGAATAATCCAATCATAAGGATGTGAAGATCTATATATATTAGTCATATGAAAAAAAATTTAGAAAAAAATAAATTTATTTGGTTTGTTATTTTAACCGTCAACTAGTAGTTTGACGGGTACTTCTTAGTACTGTTTAGTCGCATATTAATGTTATGATTTATTCAAAATAACTTATGAATGATCCCACTATAAGTATGTGAAGTTCTATATATATTAGTGATATAATAAAAATTTTAGAAATAACATAAATTTATTTGGTTTGTTATTTTAACATTCAACTAATAGTTTGACGGGTACTTCTTAGTACTGTTTAGTCGCATATTAATGTTATGATTTTTTTCAAAATAACTTGTGAATGATCCAACTATAAGTATGTGAATTTCTATATATATTAGTGATATAATAAAAATTTTAGAAATAAAATAAATTTATTTGGTTTGTTATTTTGACTGTCAACAAGTATTTTTACCAGTACTTCTTAATACTGTTTAGTCGCATATTAATGTTATGATTTTTTCAAAATAACTTATTGTTATTCCTAGTGGACTAACAATGAGATTTACAGAAGGGGGGTTGAATGTAAATCTCAAAACTTTTTCAAGTTTTGAGCAGTTTATGAAAGTTATGTGTTCAAGAAGAACAAGTGTGTGAATTGCTTTAAGCTAATACAGACAGATATATATTCAAGCACAAATGTAAAGAACACAACAGACCTTAAAAAATTTTCTGGTGGATTTGTTGTTCCACCAGAGATGGTATTTTAGAAAATCTGTGATTAAACAATGTTGATCACAGCTGCATCCTAGTACAAACTAGATGAATTTTCTCTCAATATTTTTCTAAACAGCTCTGGAAAATCTCACATCTAATTACTAGCTTCTACTTGGTTTATATATTACCAAGTGTACAAGTGAAGAACAATATAAAATACAGTAATAAAATAAGATCTTCACTTGCTTCTTTTCCTGTTCACTCCAGTACTTTGTTGACTATTGCTCTTTGTACTAGAGAAGAACGGCTTGCTTTTTCTGTTGTTCCTGAAATTCGGCTACCACATCTCAGTTGTCTCTATCAACCCATGTGCCTCTGTTTGTAGGTACAACTACCCATTATCAACGGCTAATCATCAGAACATCCGTTGAAGCTTTCATCCGTTGATGCACTCATCCGTTGAAGGATGTTATCCGTTGAAGCTTTCATCCGTTGATGCACTCATCCGTTGAAGGATGTTATCCGTTGATGACTTTATCCGTTGAAGCTTTAGAGACATCCGTTGAAGCTTAGCTTCTCATCCGTTGAAGGTCTTTAAGTCATCCGTTGATACCACTTCACTTATACAAAATTACAAGGCATGAAGTATTTACAATTGCCCTTCCTATCTGCATATCATCTAGTAGTCAACATGACTCATAGTTTCTCTCAACTTCCAAGAATTACATTTTAAATACAGAGACTGAAATATGCTACAACACTAGACTTATTTCTAAGTAAAGCTACACCATCAACGGATAGCCAAAGTGGTCTTATCCGTTGAGGCTACAGACACTAAATTTCTACTTAAGTATTTTGTTAAACATATCATCAAACTAATGCACATACATTCCTAACAATCTCCCCCTATTTATGTCTATAAGAATTGTAGGAATAAATTCAGGGTTAACTTGATGATAACAAAACACTTAACAGATATATGAATTGAAACTAAGTAGAAATTTAAAAATGCTGCAAAAGTGTATGTACTAGGAGATAATTGAAGATTACAGTGTTTCCAAGGACACTCCTTTAGTCTGAGCAAATCATCTTTTCTTCTTTGGTCCCTGGTTTTCTTTCCTAGCCTTTTGTCATTTTCCTCAATTTGGAGTTGGAGGTTGTCTGAAGAATTCAGCTTCATCTTCAACACTGACATCCAACTTAGATTGCATTTCTTTGAAAGTTTCATTGCTGGCAATCTTGAGTTGGTCTTCAAGTCTGAAAAATCTTCTGACTCCTTTATCATCTCTAAATTCCATCAACCAATGAGGTGATTTGAGAATTTTCATTTCCCTTTCTTGAATGAGTAAAGTCCTGGGTAAGCATTGGGCTCCCTCCAAGTTTTCCTTATATTGGCTATCTTGTTGAGAATTTCAGTCTTGGGCAGTTCTGGTAAAGCCAGAATCCTTTTGTATAGCTGAATAGACTCTAATCAAGGTAGAGTAGCCTTCATCCAGAATCCTGTGGAGAGGCCATGTTCTTTCCCCAGCTCCTTTATATCTGAACACTAATCTCTCTGGTAACTGTCTGTAGGCAGCTATTCCCCTTACATCCTCCAGCTCATCCAGATAGAGTTCAATGTCTGAAATTTATTTTATGTCACAGATGTGAACATAATCATCTTTAGAAATGGGTGACTTAGGCTTAGGTTTTGTTTTTGGAGTGAATTTCTTAGAGGTTAAGGGAGGTGTAGATTTTGGTTTTCTTTTCTGTTTCTTTGGTAGTGGAAGAGGTGGTTAGAAAGGTAGGCAATTTGATAGTGTCCCACTCAATAGGTTCCTCTTTTGGAATGATTGGTTCACCATGGATGTTTATTGTGGGATCAGCACAAGGGGTTCAGGTATGGAAGGTAGTGGTTTAGATATAGATTTGGTTATTTCAGTGTTATCTCCACTCCTTTTGTGCCTTGGCCTTTCTTCTGTTTCCCTTCTGCCATTCCTCTTTCTTCCACACTCTCACCAAATATACTCCCTAAAACCTCATCTAGGTTTGAGTCTTGTCTTCACCCTGACTTCAATCCCTTTTTCTTTTTCAACTAGACTTGACTTTAGCTGTTGTTCAAGCTTTGCTTGTGCTCTTTTGTCAGCCTTTAATTGCTTGTCTTCTTCCTTCTTGGCTATTGAGAATTTGGGATGTCCTTGCATCACACATATGCTCTTTCCCTCTCTAATGATAATAGCTCTATTTCTCCTTACAGCCTCATCCATGGTCTTTTGAGATAAGCATACTTCTGCCTAAAATCTTGTTCTCATCAGCTTTTGGAGGAGGAAAGTC
>NW_027419093.1:0-41172 GCF_009905375.1 Apium graveolens
TCTAAGGAGACAGTCATGGGTTTCCATTCCTTTGGCAAGGATCTTAAAAATTTAAGATTTGAATCCTTCACCTGGTACACTCTTCCATACAGCTTAAGTCCATTCAACAGCTTTTGGAACCTATTGAATGTTTCATTTAAAGATTCATTTTCTTCAAAATGAAAGTATTCATACTGTTGAATGAGAAGCTGCATTTTGTTTTCTTTCACTTGTTCTGTACCTTCACACAGTAGTTGAACTGTGTCCCAAACCTCTTTGGCAGTTGTGCAATGTATCACATTATCAAACATATCCATGTTAAGACCATTAAACAAAATGTTCATAGCCTTCTTATCCTTGTGGACTTCTTCTGTGTCTTCCATTGTCCATTCTGCTCTAGGTTTTGGAATGGATTGACCAACAGCAACTGTGGCTGTAGCAACTGTTGCTACTTTGTGGGGAATGTGAGGACCATTCTCAATGCAGTTTACATAACCTTCATCTTGGGAGAGTAGATGAAGGTGCATTTTCACCTTCCAATGGTGATAACTGTCTTTGTCAAGAACTGGGATCTTTACTCCAATATCCTTCTTACTCATCTTTGTTAGATACCAAGATCTTTAAACTCTTTGTATGTCAAGAGCCTGCTCTGATACCAATTGTTATTCCTAGTGGACTAACAATGAGATTTACAGAAGGGGGGTTGAATGTAAATCTCAAAACTTTTTCAAGTTTTGAGCAGTTTATGAAAGTTATGTGTTCAAGAAGAACAAGTGTGTGAATTGCTTTAAGCTAATACAGACAGATATATATTCAAGCACAAATGTAAAGAACACAACAGACCTTAAAAACTTTTCTGGTGGATTTGTTGTTCCACCAGAGATGGTATTTTAGAAAATCTGTGATTAAACAATGTTGATCACAGCTGCATCCTAGTACAAACTAGATGAATTTTCTCTCAATATTTTTCTAAACAGCTCTGGAAAATCTCACATCTAATTACTAGCTTCTACTTGGTTTATATATTACCAAGTGTACAAGTGAAGAACAATATAAAATACAGTAATAAAATAAGATCTTCACTTGCTTCTTTTCCTGTTCACTCCAGTACTTTGTTGACTATTGCATCTTTGTACTAGAGAAGAACGGCTGCTTTTTCTGTTGTTCCTGAAATTCGGCTACCACATCTCAGTTGTCTCTATCAACCCATGTGCCTCTGTTTGTAGGTACAACTACCCCTTATCAACGGCTAATCATCAGAACATCCGTTGAAGCTTTCATCCGTTGATGCACTCATCCGTTGAAGGATGTTATCCGTTGAAGCTTTCATCCGTTGATGCACTCATCCGTTGAAGGATGTTATCCGTTGATGACTTTATCCGTTGAAGCTTTAGAGACATCCGTTGAAGCTTAGCTTCTCATCCGTTGAAGGTCTTTAAGTCATCCGTTGATACCACTTCACTTATACAAAATTACAAGGCATGAAGTATTTACAATTGGCCTTCCTATCTGCATATCATCTAGTAGTCAACATGACTCATAGTTTCTCTCAAGTTCCAAGAATTACATTTTAAATACAGAGACTGAAATATGCTACAACACTAGACTTATTTCTAAGTAAAGCTACACCATCAACGGATAGCCAAAGTGGTCTTATCCGTTGAGGCTACAGACACTAAATTTCTACTTAAGTATTTTGTTAAACATATCATCAAACTAATGCACATACATTCCTAACACTTATGAATGATCCAACTATAAGTATGTGAAGTTCTATATATATTAGTGACATAATAAAAAATTTAGAAATAAAATAAATTTATTTGGTTTGTTATTTTAACAGTCAACTAGTATTTTGACCAGTATTTCTTAATAATGTTTAGTCCCATATTAATGTTATGATTTTTTTAAAATAACTTATGAATAATCCAACCATAAGGATGTGAAGATCTATATATATTAGTGATATGATAATTTTTTTAGAAAAAAATAAATTTATTTGGTTTGTTATTTTAACAGTCAACTAGTATTTTGACCACTACTTCTAAATACTGTTTAGTCGCATATTAATGTTATGATTTTTTTCAAAATAACTTATGAATGATCCAACTATGAGTATGTGAAGTTCTATATATATTAGTGATATAATAAAAATTATAGAAATAAAATAAATTTATTTGATTTGTTATTTTAACAGTCAACTAGTATTTTGACCAGTAATTCTTAATACTGTTTAGTCCCATATTAATGTTATGATTTTTTCAAAATAACTTATTAATGATCCAACCATAAGGATGTCAAGATCTATATATATTAGTGATATGATAAATGTTTTAGAAAAAAATAAATTTATTTGGTTTGTTATTTTAACAGTCAACTAGTAGTTTGAAAGGTACTTCTTAGTACTGTTTCGTGGCATATTAATGTTATGATTTTTTCAAAATAACTTATGAATGATCCAACTATAAGTATGTGAAGTTCTATATATATTAGTGATATAATAAAAATTATAGAAATAAAATAAATTTATTTGATTTGTTATTTTAACAGTCAACTAGTATTTTGACCAGTAATTCTTAATACTGTTTAGTCCCATATTAATGTTATGATTTTTTCAAAATAACTTATTAATGATCCAACCATAAGGATGTCAAGATCTATATATATTAGTGATATGATAAATGTTTTAGAAAAAAATAAATTTATTTGGTTTGTTATTTTAACAGTCAACTAGTATTTTGACCACTACTTCTAAATACTGTTTAGTCGCATATTAATGTTATGATTTTTTTCAAAATAACTTATGAATGATCCAACTATGAGTATGTGAAGTTCTATATATATTAGTGATATAATAAAAATTATAGAAATAAAATAAATTTATTTGATTTGTTATTTTAACAGTCAACTAGTATTTTGACCAGTAATTCTTAATACTGTTTAGTCCCATATTAATGTTATGATTTTTTCAAAATAACTTATTAATGATCCAACCATAAGGATGTCAAGATCTATATATATTAGTGATATGATAAATGTTTTAGAAAAAAATAAATTTATTTGGTTTGTTATTTTAACAGTCAACTAGTAGTTTGAAAGGTACTTCTTAGTACTGTTTCGTGGCATATTAATGTTATGATTTTTTCAAAATAACTTATGAATGATCCAACTATAAGTATGTGAAGTTCTATATATATTAGTGATATAATAAAAATTATAGAAATAAAATAAATTTATTTGATTTGTTATTTTAACAGTCAACTAGTATTTTGACCAGTAATTCTTAATACTGTTTAGTCCCATATTAATGTTATGATTTTTTCAAAATAACTTATTAATGATCCAACCATAAGGATGTCAAGATCTATATATATTAGTGATATGATAAATGTTTTAGAAAAAAATAAATTTATTTGGTTTGTTATTTTAACAGTCAACTAGTAGTTTGAAAGGTACTTCTTAGTACTGTTTCGTGGCATATTAATGTTATGATTTTTTCAAAATAACTTATGAATGATCCAACTATAAGTATGTGAAGTTATATATATATTAGTGATATAATAAATTTTTTAGAAAAAAATAAATTTTTTTTGTTTGTTATTTTAACAGTTAGCTAGTAGTTTGACGGGTACTTCTTAGTACTGTTTAGTCGTATATTAATGTTATGATTTTTTCAAAATAACTAATGAATGATCCAACTATAAGTATGTGAAGTTCTATATATATTAGTGATATTATAAAAATTTTAGAAATAAAATAAATTTATTTGGTTTGTTATTTTAACATTCAACTAGTAGTTTGACGGGTACTTCTTAGTACTGTTTAGTCGCATATTAATGTTATGATTTTTTCAAAATAACTTATAAATGTTCCAACTATGAGTATGTGTAGTTCTGTATATATTAGTTATATAATAAAAATTTTAGAAATAAAATAAATTTATTTGGTTTGTTATTTTAACAGTTAACTAGTAGTTTGACGGGTACTTCTTAGTACTATTTAGTCGCATATTAATGTTATGATTTTTTCAAAATAACTTATGAATGATCCAACTATAAGTATGTGAAGTTATATATATATTAGTAATATAATAAAAATTTTAGAAATAAAATAAATTTATTTGGTTTATTATTTTAACATTCAACTAGTAGTTTGACGGGTACTTCTTAGTACTGTTTAGTCGCATATTAATGTTATGATTTTTCCAAAATAACTTATAAATGATCCAACTATGAGTATGTGAAGTTCTGTATATATTAGTGATATAATAAAAATTTTAGAAATAAAATAAATTTATTTGGTTTGTTATTTTAACGGTCAACTAGTATTTTGACCCGTACTTCTTAATACTGTTTTGTCCCATATTAATGTTATGATTTTTTCAAAATAACTTATTAATGATCCAACCATAAGGATGTCAAGATCTATATATATTAGTGATATGATAAATGTTTTTGAAAAAAATGAATTTATTTGGTTTGTTATTTTAAGAGTCAACTAGTAGTTTGACGGGTACTTAGTACTGTTTAGTCGCATATTAATGTTATGATTTTTTCAAAATAACTTATGAATGATCCAACTATAAGTATGTGAAGTTCTATATATATTAGTGACATAATAAAAATTTTAGAAATAAAATAAATTTATTTGGTTTGTTATTTTAACAGTCAACTAGTATTTTGACCAGTACTTCTTAATACTGTTTAGTCCCATATTAATGTTATGATTTTTTCAAAATAACTTATGAATAATCCAATCATAAGGATGTGAAGATCTATATATATTAGTCATATGAAAAAAATTTTATAAAATAATAAATTTATTTGGTTTGTTATTTTAACCGTCAACTAGTAGTTTGACAGGTACTTCTTAGTACTATTTAGTCGCATATTAATGTTATGATTTTTTCAAAATAACTTATGAATGATCCCACTATAAGTATGTGAAGTTCTATATATATTAGTGATATAATAAAAATTTTAGAAATAACATAAATTTATTTGGTTTGTTATTTTAACAGTCAACTAATAATTTGACGGGTACTTCTTAGTACTGTTTAGTCGCATATTAATGTTATGATTTTTTTCAAATTAACTTGTGAATGATCCAACTATAAGTATATGAATTTCTATATATATTATTGATATAATAAAAATTTTAGAAATAAAATAAATTTATTTGGTTTGTTATTTTGACTGTCAACAAGTATTTTTACCAGTACTTCTTAATACTGTTTAGTCGCATATTAATGTTATGATTTTTTCAAAATAACTTATGAATGATCCAACTATAAGTATGTGAAGTTCTATATATATTAGTGACATAACAAAAATTTTAGAAATAAAATAAATTTATTTGGTTTGTTATTTTAACAGTCAACTAGTATTTTGACCAGTATTTCTTAATACTGTTTAGTCCCATATTAATGTTATGATTTTTTCAAAATAACTTATGAATAATCCAACGATAAGGATGTGAAGATCTATATATATTAGTGATATGATAAATTTTTTAGAAAAAAATAAATTTATTTGATTTGTTATTTTAACAGTCAACTAGTAGTTTGAAAGGTACTTCTTAGTACTGTTTCGTCGCATATTAATGTTACGATTTTTTCAAAATAACTTATGAATGATCCAACTATAAGTATGTGAAGTTCTATATATATTAGTGATATAATAAATGTTTTAGAAAAAAATAAATTTTTTTTGTTTGTTATTTTAACAGTTAGCTAGTAGTTTGACGGGTACTTCTGTTTAGTCGTATATTAATGTTATGATTTTTTCAAAATAACTAATGAATGATCCAACTATAAGTATGTGAAGTTCTATATATATTAGTGATATTATAAAAATTTTAGAAATAAAATAAATTTATTTGGTTTGTTATTTTAACAGTCAACTAGTATTTTGACCAGTACTTCTTAATACTGTTTAGTCCCATATTAATGTTATGATTTTTTCAAAATAACTTATGTATAATCAAATCATAAGGATGTGAAGATCTATATATATTAGTCATATGAAAATTTTTTTAGAAAAAAATAAATTTATTTGGTTTGTTATTTTAACCGTCAACTAGTAGTTTGACGGGTACTTCTTAGTACTGTTTAGTCGCATATTAATGTTATGATTTTTTCAAAATAACTTATGAATGATCCCACTATAAGTATGTGAAGTTCTATATATATTAGTGATATAATAAAAATTTTAGAAATAACATTAATTTATTTGGTTTGTTATTTTAACAGTCAACTAATAGTTTGACGGGTACTTCTTAGTACTGTTTAGTCGCATATTAATGTTATGATTTTTTTCAAAATAACTTGTGAATGATCCAACTATAAGTATGTGAATTTCTATATATATTAGTGATATAATAAAAATTTTAGAAATAAAATAAATTTATTTGGTTTGTTATTTTGACTGTCAACAAGTATTTTTACCAGTACTTCTTAATACTGTTTAGTCGCATATTAATGTTATGATTTTTTCAAAATAACTTATGAATGATCCAACTATAAGTATGTGAAGTTCTATATATATTAGTGACATAACAAAAATTTTAGAAATAAAATAAATTTATTTGGTTTGTTATTTTAACAGTCAACTAGTATTTTGACCAGTATTTCTTAATACTGTTTAGTCCCATATTAATGTTATGATTTTTTCAAAATAACTTATGAATAATCCAACCATAAGGATGTGAAGATCTATATATATTAGTGATATGATAAATTTTTTAGAAAAAAATAAATTTATTTGGTTTGTTCTTTTAACAGTCAACTAGTATTTTGACCACTACTTCTAAATATTGTTTAGTCGCATATTAATGTTAAGATATTTTCAAAATAACTTATGAATGATCCAAATATGAGTATGTTAAGTTCTATATATATTAGTGATATAATGAAAATTTTAGAAATAAAATAAATTTATTTGGTTTGTTATTTTAAGAGTCAACTAGTATTTTGACCAGTACTTCTTAATACTGTTTAGTTCCATATTAATGTTATGATTTTTTCAAAATAACTTATTAATGATCCAACCATAAGGATGTCAAGATCTATATATATTAGTGATATGATAAATGTTTTAGAAAAAAATAAATTTATTTGGTTTGTTATTTTAACAGTCAACTAGTAGTTTGAAAGGTACTTCTTAGTACTGTTTCGTCGTATATTAATGTTATGATTTTTTCAAAATAACTTATGAATGATCCAACTATAAGTATGTGAAGTTCTATATATATTATTGATATAATAAATTTTTTAGAAAAAATTAAATTTTTTTTGTTTGTTATTTTAACAGTTAGCTAGTAGTTTGACGGGTACTTCTTAGTACTGTTTAGTCGTATATTAATGTTATGATTTTTTCAAAATAACTAATGAATGATCCAACTATAAGTATGTGAAGTTCTATATATATTAGTGATATTATAAAAATTTTAGAAATAAAATAAATTTATTTGATTTGTTATTTTAACATTCAACTAGTAGTTTGACGGGTACTTCTTAGTACTGTTTAGTCGCATATTAATGATATGATTTTTTCAAAATAACTTATAAATGTTCCAACTATGAGTATGTGAAGTTCTGTATATATTAGTTATATAATAAAAATTTTAAAAATAAAATAAATTTATTTGGTTTGTTATTTTAACAGTTAACTAGTAGTTTGACGGGTACTTCTTAGTAGTATTTAGTCGCATATTAATGTTATAATTTTTTCAAAATAACTTATGAATGATCCAACTATAAGTATGTGAAGTTCTATATATATTAGTGATATAATAAATTTTTTAGAAAAAAATAAATTTTTTTTGTTTGTTATTTTAACAGTTAGCTAGTAGTTTGACGAGTACTTCTTAGTACTGTTTAGTCGTATATTAATGTTATGATTTTTTCAAAATAACTAATGAATGATCCAACTATAAGTATGTGAAGTTCTATATATATTAGTGATATTATAAAAATTTTAGAAATAAAATAAATTTATTTGGTTTGTTATTTTAACATTCAACTAGTAGTTTGACGGGTACTTCTTAGTACTGTTTAGTCGCATATTAATGTTATGATTTTTTCAAAATAACTTATAACTGTTCCAACTATGAGTATGTGAATTTCTGTATATATTAGTTATATAATAAAAATTTTAGAAATAAAATAAATTTATTTGGTTTGTTATTTTAACAGTTAACTAGTAGTTTGACGAGTACTTCTTAGTACTATTTAGTCGCATATTAATGTTATGATTTTTTAAAAATAACTTATGAATGATCCAACTATAAGTATGTGAAGTTTGATAACTCCCGGTGGCGGGGCTGCTCCTTCGACGGCGTCCTGGATCCTTCGCCGCTGTAGAGGTGTAGCTGTGGTTGGGTTCCTACAAAACAACACCGGAAGGGGGGTTGGAGTCCCGCGGCGCCTCCGGCATGAGAGTAAGAACTAGCTTTTAGGAAGATGAAGATGAATATGAATGCGGGGTGGCTGTGTGTGTATATGAGTGTGAAAGAATGATTAACCCCAAAACCTCACCTTCTTGGGCTATTTATAGCTCAAGGGTAGGGTTTTGGGGTTGGTACCTTTGAATCGTAGCCATTGGTTCTGGGAGCGGAGGGCACCTGGCGGGAGTGGATGCTTTACACGCGTCAGCGCGGGACTGGTCGAGGAATGTTTTGAGGATCCTCTGACACGTGGCCTGATTATTCCCATGATTGATGTGTGACAGTTGTCCCCGTCACGTGCTTGGGCCAACGTCTCACGTGTTGGGATTTATCAGGGTTTCGCTTACGGGACTAAGCTGGTCAGGAGTGGTAGTGTGCGGGAGTATCCCTTCCAGGAGCTGCGTAGAGTTATGAGCCTAGGAGTAGGCATTCCCGGAGCTGCACGGAGTTAGGAGCTTAGGAGTAGGCCTCCCAGGAGCTGTATGGAGCTGAAGGCCTAGGAGTAGTTCTCCCAGGAGCTGTATGGAGCTGAAGGCCTAGGAGTAGTTCTCCCAGGAGCTGTGTGGAGTTAGGAGCCTAGGAGTAGGCCTCCCAGGAGTTGTATGGAGCTGAAGGCCTGGGGGTGGTTCTCCCAGGAGCCATATGGACTATCATGTGCCCCCCACTCCCTTATGCAGATTTTCTGGATGGGGGAGTGAATTTGGGTATATTTGTAGAACATGAGTTTTTGGTTGTTTTGAGCTTTTCTTGCCCCCAGTCCGGAGTTCGCTGAGTTCAGCGAACCAAGACTAAGGTTGTTGTCTTTAGCAGGAGTTGAGCTTTTCTTGCCCCCAGTCCGGAGTTCGTTGAGTTCAGCGAATCAGGACTAAGGTTGTTGTCTTTAGCAGGAGTTGAGCTTTTCTTGGCCCCAAGTCCGGAGTTCGTTGAGTTCAGCGAATCAGGACTAAGGTTGTTGTCTTTAGCAGGAGTTGAGCTTTTCTTGCCCCCAGTCCGGAGTTCGTTGAGTTCAGCGAATCAGGACTAAGGTGGTTGTCTTTAGCAGGGGTTGAGCTTTTCTTGCCCCCCAGTCCGGATTTCGTTGAGTTCAGCGAATCAGGACTAAGGTGGTTGTCTTTAGCAGGAGTTGAGCTTTTCTTGCCCCCAGTCCGGAGTTCGTTGAGTTCAGCGAGTCAGGACTAAGGTTGTTGTCTTTAGCAGGAGTGAGCTTTTCTTGGCCCCAAGTCCGGAGTTCGTTGAGTTCAGCGAATCAGGACTAAGGTGGTTGTCTTTAGCAGGAGTTGAGCTTTTCTTGCCCCCAGTCCGGAGTTCGTTGAGTTCAGCGAATCAGGACTAAGGTTGTTGTCTTTAGCAGGAGTTGAGCTTTTCTTGGCCCCAAGTCCGGAGTTCGTTGAGTTCAGCGAATCAGGACTAAGGTTGTTGTCTTTAGCAGGAGTTGAGCTTTTCTTGCCCCCAGTCCGGAGTTCGTTGAGTTCAGCGAATCAGGACTAAGGTGGTTGTCTTTAGCAGGAGTTGAGCTTTTCTTGCCCCCCAGTCCGGATTTCGTTGAGTTCAGCGAATCAGGACTAAGGTGGTTGTCTTTAGCAGGAGTTGAGCTTTTCTTGCCCCCCAGTCCGGATTTCGTTGATTTATGTAGTCCGGACTTGGAAGTTGAAACGGTTTTGGGGAATTTCCCCCCAATTATTTGAATTGTTACAGTTGTCTTTTTCAAAAGACGTGCTGTAATAATGACTCTTCAATAATGACTGCTCGTGATGGGCGGCTGGGATCGTGCCACGTGGCATGGTTTTTTAGTTTTTTACCCCCTATAAAAGGAGGCGCTGCCTTCTTTGTTTTCTTTTTATTGCTTCTTCAATTCTTCTTCTTTGTTTTTATTTCTTTCTCTCGAGGTCTTTCTTTGCTGTTCTTGCCGTCGTTACCTGTCGCGGTAGCTTGGCCTGTGGTTGATTATTGGTCGTCCCCAGTCGCTCCGTTATATCAGTCTCGTAAGTTTTGCTATATTTCCCTGTTTGTGTCTTTACTTTGATTCTTCCGTTGTCCTCATTGTTTGGTTGTATTGTTTATGTGTTCTTGCGTTTCGTTGTTGTTGTTTTGCTGTATGTATGTGTATATATATATGTGTTTGTGGGCATGTTTTGGTTTTTGATTCTGTATTGATATTGTTTATGGAATTAGGGTTTTATGTTAGGGTCCGGACTTGGATACTTAGTCCGGACTAATAGGCTAGGTTTTGGAATTTGCAATTGGTTTGCGTTTATGTGTTTGTGTGTTGTTTGAGTTCGGAGTAATGGCTTCGGGGTTTTTGCAGTCTGGAGCGTTTGTTTAGGGGTGTTTTCTTTGTTGGGTCTCCGGACTGTCGATTTTAACTTGTGATAAAAATGAATAATGGGGTAGTCCGGACCATGTAGCTTCAAAGATAAATAAACTGTAGGAGTTTTAGACTAACCTTTGTCACTTGTTTTAGGTTTATGGTCCGGACTAAAGCTCTTGCCAAGGCCTACATAACTTGTTATCCGGGGCCATCTAGTTCAGGTTCTGAGTCTTCTGCTGATTCTGAGCGGGTTGAAATGGGTAAGAAAGCTTCTACTTCGGACTCCGAGGCCATAACGAAGCTTTCAGTTGCTAAGATCTCCTCCAGAAAAGTACCGTGTAGTCCGGAGGGGCTCTGGGTTGAGAACCTCGGGTATTTCGTTACTAAGAGTTAAGAAATTGAGGATAGCTTTTACTATAGGAGCATTAGGTCCGGATACGCTAGGCAGCCGAACGCGAATCCGGGGCCTTATAATCAGGAAGAGCTGGATAGGAAATTTGCTGGGAGTATAGCGGCTAAGGAGCCCTATGAGTTGAGGGAGGAATACGCCGCTTTGGACCATGAGGCGCAGGATTCTTCCGTCCGGGCTGCCTTTCAGCTGGATCGACGGATTGAGTGGAGGTGGCCGACTCCGGAGGAAAGGATTTATCATAGGCCGGCTGATGGGTTTGTTCCGGTATGGCTGGAGCATCTCCGGTCCGGATGGAACCCGCACTAGCACTTGTTTCTCAAGCACCTGTGCAAGTATATATATAAGGTTTCTCCGATGCAGATTATGCCCAACGGTATAAAATGGATGACTTGGTTTATTGCTTCCTGTAATAAGTTTAAAGTTCAGCCCACTTTTAAGCTATGGCATCACTTATTTCATTTGGTCCGGTCCGGACAGACTCCTCTTTATGAGCTTCGGTTCCGGGCTGCTGAGTGCGGTTACGGGGGCTCTTGTAGGCCAGTGATTCAGCAATCTTCTTTGAAGCATTGGAATGGAGAGCTTATCATGCTGAGGGGCTTAGATTTGTTTTATCTTCCCTATATAGCTGCCGACGGAGTCCGGACTAGGTTCCGAAGGGATGTTCTCCGGGGAGATGCGCTCCGGATGATATTTGCATTTTGTGAATGCTTGGGTTTTCAAATGACCCGGGATACCTTTATGATGTATAGGACTATGCATAGAATAGGGTGTAAGTAGTTTCTCTTTTTGTCCGGACCTTCTATGTTTTTGTTGTATATCTTTATTTGTCTTGATTCCGTACCAGTTTTGACTTGTGTTTTTTCTTTGTTCCTTTGCAGGTTTGCCTCATTACAATCCGGACATGTCATCTTCAGCCTACAGTGATATTCTGAAAGGTCTGGGCAAGGCTTTCAAGTTACCGAAGAAGAATGCTGTTACTGGCTCCGGATCGAACGCCTCGGCCGAGGAGGGGTCACAAAGCAATGCCGTCCCAAATCCGGAGCCTGAAGTTCATGTGAACCAGTCTACTCCGGAGAATAATGTTGAGTTGGATAATGAATTTGACAATCTTGAGGATTTGGGTCCTATTGGGGAGATTCCGGGCGTTGATTCTGGGCGGAGAAGGAAGAGGCTCCGGACTCTTGGGTCGAAGCCTCTTAGGGCTGAAAATTATGAAGCTGGCTCTGGGTCCGGGGCTGGAAAAGGGAAAGCTGTTGAATCGGATAGTCCGGATGAAGATGTTCCGGGGCTGGAGGAAAAGGTGGCTCGCTTCATGGCTGGGATTCCGACTCAATCTCAGTGGAGTAAGATGAATGAGTCCGGATTTGATGCCACAATGAAGGAGTGTTCCCGTCTCTGGGGTCAGGTATTTTCTTTCTGTTCTTGTTTCTTGCTTTTATTTGCCTTAGAATATTTTTCTGAGCTTTTCCATTTTTTGCAGCTTGGTGGGTATATGGCTGGATCAGCTTCTCTGGCCTACAATGAACTGAAAATCTCCCGGAGTACCATTGCTGATAAGGATTCGGAGATTAGTCAGCTCCGGGACCAGATAATTGTAAAAGACAATTCCCTCTCCGGACTGAATAAGCATCTGAATGAAGTGACTATCCGGGCTGATAACGCGGAGAAGGAGGTATCCGACCTAAAATCCGAGTTGGTTGAGCTCCGGAGGCAAATGTCTGCTGTTCGTCCGGAGGCCCAGGTTATTGAAGAATTTAAGAGATCTGAGGAGTATGATAGAGCTCTCGCCAATGCTGGTGCTCCGGAGATAGCTCGATGCTGGTTGGTTGCTGAGAGGCATATCAAGACGAATCCGGAGGCTGATTGGGATAGTTTTGTATCTGAGTTTATCAAAGCCAAGGAAGATATTGAGCTTGGACTAGGTGAACCGGAGCCGTTCGACGGTCCTTGCCCCAGTTTCCTGCCTCCCCGTGCTCCGGAGTCCTGATCTATATTTGATTTGTAAAACTGCTACTGCTACTGATTTGAGACTTGATAATATTTGGTTCTTGTAATATTTTTTGTACTTTGGTCCGTGCTTGTTTGAGGCCGTTGAATTTGTAATGAATGCTTTCTTTGACGCTATTTTACTTTTCTTCTGTAGTTTGTTTTTGCCTTAGAATATCTTCCCAAGTTGAATTTTGCTGTAGTCCTGACTAATCTTCTTGTCCGGACTAGTGGAGGACTTTTAGATAGAAAATTAATTCTAAGTAAAAGTGGTTGCTCTAGTCCGGGCTAATAGCTTGTCCGGACTAGTGGCTGCTTTTAGTTTAGAAAATTAATTCTAAGTAAAATTTGGTTGCTCTAGTCCTGACTAATAGCTTGTCCGGACTAGTGATAAGTTGATTGTTCTAGTCCTGACTGATAGCTTGTCCGGACTAGTGGTTGCTTTAAGTTAGAAAATTAATTCTAAGTAAAAGCTGGTTGCTCTAGTCCTGACTAATAGCTTGTCCGGACTAGTGATAAGTTGATTGTTCTAGTCCTGACTGATAGCTTGTCCGGACTAGTGGTTGCTTTAAGTTAGAAAATTAATTCTAAGTAAAATTTGGTTTCTCTAGTCCTGACTAATAGCTTGTCCGGACTAGTGATAAGTTGATTGTTCTAGTCCTGACTGATAGCTTGTCCGGACTAGTGGTTGCTTTAAGTTAGAAAATTAATTATAAGTAAAAGTTGGTTGCTCTAGTCCTGACTAATAGCTTGTCCGGACTAGTGATAAGTTGATTGTTCTAGTCCTGACTGATAGCTTGTCCGGACTAGTGGTTGCTTTAAGTTAGAAAATTAATTCTAAGTAAAAGTTGGTTGCTCTAGTCCTGACTAATGGCTTTTCCGGACTAGTGGTTGCTTTTGGAAAATATTCAAGTTAAAAAGAAAGCTTTTCATTGATCATTCATACAATATAGAAGGAGAAACATTTTGGTTACTTGCCATATTGGCTACAAGTTTTTGGTTGCTTTGTTTGCTGTACTACTGATAGTATTTCCTTAGCCTTAGTCCATGCCAAGTGTTTGGCACTTCTGAGTCATCCATGTTCGAGAGCTTGTAGGTTCCTGGCCTGAGGACTTCTTTGATTTTGTATGGTCCTTCCCATTTGGGCATTAACTTTCCGGTGTTTGTGGGATCTGATGCTTCAGTGTCTCGAAGGACTAGGTCTCCAACTTGGAAGTTTTTGACTCTTGACTTCTTACTGAAATGTTCTCTTGTTTTCTCCTTGTACTTCTCCATTCTTACCACAGCTTGGTCCCGGACCTCATCAATTAGTTCCATGTTTGTTTTGAGTCCTTCTTCATTTGCTTCTTCTTCAAAGTTTAGTGCTCTGTGGGAAGGAGAGCCTACTTCAATAGGCAGCATTGCTTCTGTTCCATAAGCTAGTTTGAATGGAGTTTCTCCTGTGCTTGTCCTTGGGCTTGTCCTTTAGGACCAAAGTACGCTTGGTAGTTCTTCTGGCCACTTGCTTTTGCTTTCTTTGAGTCTTTTCTCGATACCTCGGAGCAGGATTCTATTCGTTACTTCTACTTGGCCATTTCCTTGGGGATATGCCACTGATGATTTTTTGTGCTTAATCCCGCGGTCTTGGAGGTAGGACTCGAACTCTGATCCAATGAATTGAGGTCCATTGTCTGATACTAGGACTCGTGGTATCCCGAACCTCATCAAAATGTTGTCCATAAACTTTATGCAGTCTTGCTGATTGATTGTCCTCATTGCTTTTGCTTCAACCCATTTTGTCATGTAATCAATAGAGACTAGTAGGTACCTTAGATCTCCTTTTGCTCGAGGGAATGGTCCCATGATATCAATACCCCAAACAGCGAAGGGGATAGGTGACAGGACTGAGGATGGTAGGACTGGGCTTATTCGGGATACATTGCTGAAGAGTTGGCACTCCTTGCACTTCTTGACGAATTGTATTGCATCCTGATGAATTGTTGGCCAGTAGTAGCCTTGTCTTATGATCTTATGAGCTAGGGCTTTTGCAGACATGTGGTCTCCGCATATTCCTTCATGCACTGCTGCCAAGCAGTACTTTGCTTCTTCTGGGCCAATGCACTTCAGGGTAGGAGATGAGAAGGTCCTGCGGTAGAGTACTCCTTCTTCGAGGAAGAACTTGGCTGCTTTTGCTTTCAATCTTTGAGCTTTTCCTTTATCTTCTGGGAGTCCCCCTTTGTCCAAGTAATCTATGAAGGGAGTCATCCAATTTTGAGTGCTTTCTATTTCCAAGACCTCTCCGGATTCAATTGATGGTTTGTGGAGGTCCTCGAAGTAGACTGAGCAGTCTAGGTCTGATGAATTCCGGACTAATTTGGATAGGATATCCGCTTCTTCATTTTCTTCTCGGCATATTTGGAGGATTTGGTGGCTTGGGATTGAAGCTAAATAGCTCTGAACCAGTGCTTGGTACTTCGCCAGAGTAGGGTCCTTTGCTATGTATTCTCCGTTTGTTTGTTTGACCACTATCTGGGAGTCGCTGTAAATTTGTAAGTCCTGGACCCTTAGAGTCCGGGAGAGCTTTAGTCCTGCGATCAGCGCCTCATATTCTGCTTGGTTGTTTGTTGCCGGGAAGTTGAAGGATATAGCTGTCTGAATCTTGAATCCTTCTGGGCTCCTGAGTATGAGTCCGGCTCCTGACCTCTCGGTTGTTGAAGAACCATCTACTTTTAAGGTCCAGGCTCCTGGACTAATTTCCTTTTTTGGCTCCTGATCCATGTCCATTGGTTCTTGGTCTTCTTCTGGGAAGTTGCATTCGATTATGAAATCTGCAAGAACTTGAGCTTTGATTGCAGTCCTGGGAATGAAGCTTAGGTTGAACTGGCTCAATTCCACAGCCCAATTAACAAGTCTTCCCGAGATTTCTGGCTTGTGCAGTATTTTTCTTAGTGGTTGATTTGTTACTACTTTGATCTCCCTCCCTTGGAAGTAGTGTCTGAGTTTTCTTGATATTGTAACCAAAGCAAAAGCAAACTTCTCCAATCTTGGGTATCTTGTTTCTGAATCTTTTAGGACTTGGCTTACGTAGTAGACTGGTTGCTGTGTTCCATTTTCTTCCCTGATCAGGGCAGCTCCTACGGCTTGTGCTCCTGCTGATAAGTATAAGTAGAGAGGCTGTTCTGGCTTGGCTTTAGTTAGGACTGGTGGCTGAGAGAGGTAAGTTTTGATTTCCTCAAATGCTTTCTGGCACTCTGGGCTCCAGTTTACCTCTTTCTTGTTGGTTGCTCCTTTGAGTAGATCAAAGAAAGGTAAGCACCTCTCTGCTAGTTTTGAGACAAATCTCCTGAGTGCTGCTAGTGATCCTGCTAGCTTCTGCACATCTTTTTGCATCCTGGGAGCTTTCATCTCCTGGATTGCTTTTATTTTCTCCGGATTGGCTTCTATGCCTCTGCTGCTGATCATGAACCCTAGGAACTTCCCTGCTCCTACTCCGAAGGTGCATTTCTCCGGGTTTAGCTTTAGTTGGTTCTTCCTTAGATTTTCAAAGCATTCCTTCAGATCTTCCAAATGCCCTTGTATAGTTGTTGATTTAGAAATCATGTCATCGACATAGCATTCCAAGTTTCTCCCAATCTGGGACTTGAATATCTTATTCATGGCTCTTTGGTAAGTGGATCCTGCGCTGGTAAGCCCGAAGGGTAGCATCACATAAGCGTAGACTGCTCTGTGAGTTATGAATGCTGTCTTAGGGATGTCCTTCGGGTTCATCTTTATTTGGTTGTATCCGGAGAAGGCGTCCATGAAACTTAGCATTACATGTCCTGAGGTGGCATCTATCAGCTGATCAATGTTTGGAAGGGGATACGGGTCCTTCGAGCATGCATTATTTAGGTCAGTGTAGTCCACGCACATTCTCCATTTGCCGTTGGACTTCTTAACCATGACCACGTTAGCTAGCCACTCCGGATATTTGATCTCTTTGATGATTCCTGCTTTGAGTAGCTTTTCTACTTCTTCGTCAATGGCTCTCTGCCTCTCTGGAGCAAAGTTTCTTCTCTTCTGCTTTACTGGTTTTTTGTTGGGGTTGACATCCAAGCTGTGCATTGCTATGGACTCATGTAGTCCTGGCATGTCCCTTGGACTCCAGGCAAAAACATCTCTATACTCCCGGAGCAGGGAAACTAATCTCTCCTTGAAGGACTCCTCGAGTCCTGACCCAATCCTCACTTTTTTGCCTGAATTGGTTGCATCTACTTCGATTTCTTCTGTTTCGACTGCTGCTTCGATTTTTGCTTGTTCTTTGTTTGAGATCATTTGATGAATCCGAGCTTCAGAGTTCTTCTTTAGATAGTTGTTTGCTTTTTCAGGTTCTTCGGTTGCTTGCATGGTAGGACGAGGTTGGTCTAGGACTCGATTTGTCTTGTCCACTACCATGACTTGGTTGCTTGCCAGTTCTTCTGGACTTGTTTTGCTTGGTTCTTCCCTTGTCCGGGGTCTGTGCTTCTTCGTGCTTTGTTTCTTGCGAAGGACCGTAGCCTTCCTCTTGTTATCTTGATGGGTTTCTGCCATAACTAACCCCTGGTTGTAGCATGTTTCAGCAACTCCGTAATCTTCTTTAATCTCCCCGACTCCCGTCGGGGTTGGGAACTTAATCTTGAGATGGGAGATTGAAGTTATTGCTTGCATCATGGTCAGAGCTGATCTGCCAATAATTCCGTTGTATGAGGAAGGAGCGTTGATCACATAAAATTTGATGACATGAGTCGCTTGGTGTAATATCCGTATTTTTATTTTAATTATTATCTATTTAATATTTGTATTAGTTAGAAATAGATTAGAATTAGTAATAATAGTAATTTTTAATACAATTTGATTTGGAATAGAATTAGTAATTATATTATTAATTAGATTAGGGATAGGATTCTATTAATTGTGGGCGTGTGGGCCTATAAATATATATATATACAAGTTATGTCCTATTCTATGTCTTTTTAATTGGAGCCGCTCTTAGAGGCTAGGGTTTGAGAAGACAAGAAGATCTTAGAAGTTTATTCTTGTGTTATTCGATTGATCAAGGTACGAGAATCGATCTTTTCTTCTTCATAATCATATCATGTTCATCTTCTTATTTGTTTGTGCTGAAATTCGTATGTGATAAAATCAGCATCTCGTATCTGTTGTAAAATCCATAACTTATTCGTTTGTACACGGAATTCATTGATTCTTGATTTTCTGGAAAGCTTGTTTCGATACCTACAACTTCCATGTTTACATATTTTGTGGAATCAGCCTCTAACTATGTGCAAATATCCATTCTTTGTGACCCTTCAGATTTATGACGTGAACAGTTTTTCATACCTTCTAAAATTCGTTATAAATCGATCTTATGTCGGAAAATTACTCATGATATCAATCTGGAAAGCTTATGAAATTCTCTTTCATTATATGGTATACCCATTATATATTTAAATCTTTTAAATTGCCTAAATTGCCTTACAAATATTCTGGTCTGTTTATACTTATCAGCATAGTTGTTTCATGTTCAAAAATTCATATCTTCTTCATTATTCGTCATAAAATTATGATCTTTATAAATTATGAAACCTCTGAGAATTCTCTTTCATTGTCTAGTTATAGTCGAAGTGAGATCAGATTGTCTTTATTGTCTAAATTTGCCTTCTTTGTAATCTGTTCCTGAATAATTTCTGCTGTGATACCTGAACTTCAAAAATTCATAACTAATTCGTTATCAGTGCGTTTTTGATGAATCTTATCATTTTGGAATCCTTGTTAAATCTACTTTATTTCTCCAGTTGACCATTATTTCAAATCCTTAACTTATCTGCTGTTAAAATTCGAATTAGTATAAGTTGTTCACTTTCAATCGTATTTCAACAATCCGATTTAATGGTCCATCAGATGAGGTACGGATTTCGTCCCCTTTCTTTCAGTGCTACTCCTTTTATTATTAAATATATCTGATTCTTTCCCTTCATATTTTTATTCATTCCGTTCTTATTCGTTTGATCTCTGAAAATTATTTTAAATCTGTTCTGGAAGTTTTAAATATTTAATCTTGCGAGCTTTAAAATTATGTTTGTTAAATATCTGTTTAGAATATTTGAAATATCTGCTGCAAGTGATTCTTAAAATTGTGAAAATTATTTTATTTGAACCCTTAGAGTGAAATAGGGTATACCGAGTTAACCAGCTGTAGGGGTACTACAGCCATGTCATTGCGGCACCATTGGCATGACACTTCCATGGCAGTGTGATTGGTCATGGCGTATCCTTTTGATAGCTCAGGAGGAGAGCTTTGGCCATTGTGATATTTGTTTCAGGATACGTGGGTGCACCCAGAGTTTGATTTGTGATTTGATTCGACAGTGACGTTGTATATGCCGTACTCGTTAACTGGTTTGTTGCACACATTAGGTACCCTATGATGTGTGTATTTGTTATTTGTTTTGCTCTCGGTATGAAATATCTTAGCCCTCGTTGTTTCAGCCTGTTTTATTTAAACTTGCTGTTTTATATTAAACTGTCAAATGTTCATCTTGTTTTATGTTTTATAAATTTATTCCAATCCGTACTGGGCATTTGGCTCATACCGTATTCTTCTTCTGGCAGGTACTTAGGGGGACTTTTGGGGCTGTGTGATGGAGAGCTACCCTTTATTTCGTTTTTAGGATTTCAGACTTCTATCATTATTTAGACTTAATTTCTTATTAGAGATTTCAGCATTTATATTTTTGGTTTAGATATTTTGAAGATTTAATATTATTTTTTTTTTGAGATTTTAGACTGTTTAATTATTGTTAGAAATATATTAGTGCTCTGTTTGCAGGTTTTGGATTTTAAGTAATATTTCCCTTCTATTTTAAGAAGGGGGTGTTACAGAGATGGTATCAGAGCTTAGGTTCTTTCTTGTAGAAAACCTACTTAGGTTGACCTGTGAGTTTGGGTAGATGATAGGATGGGTGTTCCATTTAATTTCGTTTCATTATGCTCTTTATCGTTTGTTCGTCATCTAGGCGTTGCACCTTCATTATTATATCCTCATATGTCTATTTCTACCCCGATGGGGAATTCTGTTGTTATTTCTGATGTGTATCGAGAGTGTCCGATAACTGTTGGAGATAGAAATTGTAAGGTTAACTTGCTTCCGATGGAGATGCATGACTTTGACATTATTTTGGGCATGGATTGGTTGAGTGAACATCGTGCCACAATTGATTGTCAAGGAAAAAGGGTGATCTTTGGGGATGTAGATAAACCAGAATTTGTATACCAAGGGTCTCAGCTCCAATACTTGTGTTGCCATCAGGGAGTGGAGGTTTTCAGGTGTATAGTGATGCTTCTAAGAGAGGATTGGGGTGTGTTCTTATGCAACATGGGAAAGTGATTTCTTACGCTTCTAGGCAGCTTAAACCATATGAGGTGAATTATCCTACCCATGACTTGGAGTTAGCAGCAGTGGTCTTTGCTTTGAAGATCTGGAGACACTATCTTTATGGAGAGACTTGTGACATCTTTACTGATCACAAGAGTCTCAAATACATCTTTACTCAGAAGGAGCTTAACATGAGGCAGCGGAGGTGGCTTGAACTTCTTAAGGATTATGATGCAAATATTCAGTACCATCCGGGGAAGGCGAATGTAGTGGCAGACGCTCTTAGTAGGAAGGGGAGTGTTGCATCTCTCATTACTCAGCCGCACCTTATTTCAGATTTGGAGCGCTTGGGTGTTGAGTTGTATGTTAGAGGATCAAGTGGTAGTATTGCAAATTTGAAAGTGGAACCGAATCTTGTTTCAAGGGTTAAGGAAGCTCAGAAGAGTGATACAGGTTTGGAAGCTATTAGATCCGAGGTGGCAGGTGGAAAACAAACACAATTTTATTTCGATGATGAGGGTGTGATGTGGTTGGGTAGTAAATTGTGCGTGCCCGCAGACCCGACGATTCGTGAGGAAATTTTGAAGGAGGCTCATAGTTCTTCATTTTTTATTCATCCAGGTTCCACCAAGATGTATAGGGATTTGAAGAAGCACTTTTGGTGGAGTGGAATGAAGGGAGATATAGCAGAATTTGTGGGAAAATGTCTTACATGTCAACAAGTGAAGATAGACCATCAGAGGCCTAGTGGATTGTTGCAACAGCTAGATATACCAGTTTGGAAGTGGGAAAACATTACTATGGATTTTGTAACTCATTTGCCGAGGACTTTCAAGAAGAATGATGTTATATGGGTGGTGGTTGATAGACTCACTAAGTCCGCTCACTTCTTGCCTATTAAAGAGACTACTCCTGTTCATGAGTTGGCAGAGATTTTGCAGCGAGATATTGTTAGACTTCATGGTGTGCCGGTGTCGATAGTTTCTGACAGGGATACGAGATTTACATCGCGTTTTTGGAAGGGATTCCAGCAAGCTTGGGGTACGAGGCTTAATTTCAGTACAGCTTATCATCCGCAGACCGATGGACAGTCAGAGAGGACGATTCAGACATTGGAGGATATGTTGAGGGCTTGCGCGTTAGAGTGGACAGGTGATTGGGATAAATATTTGTATCTTGTTGAGTTTGCGTACAATAATAGTTGGCCCGCGAGTATTGGTATGCCACCATTTGAGGCTTTGTATGGTAGGAGGTGTAGGGCACCATCTTGTTGGGATGAGGTTGGTGAGAGAGTCATCGAAGGGCCGGAGTTAGTTAGAATTACTAATGAGAAGGTAGAGAAAGTTAAAGAAAGTCTGAAGGAAGCTCGATCTCGTCAAAAGAGTTACGCGGACCAATATAGGAAGTTTAGGGGATTTGAGCCAGGTGATCATGTGTTCTTAAAGGTGTCGCCTTGTAAGGGTGTGAAGCGTTTTGGTATGAAGGGAAAGCTTAGTCCGAGATATGTTGGCCCTTTTGACGTTATGGAGAAAGTAGGGGAAGTATCTTATAGAGTTGCGTTGCCACCACAACTATCTCATGTGCATAATGTGTTTCATGTGTCGGTTTTGAGGGGCTACAAATATCATCCATTACATGTAGTTCAGTATCCATTACATAAGATTAAAGAGGATCTTTCTTGTGAGGAGGAAGCTGAGGCTATCTTAGCTCGAGAGGAGCGAGTTTTGAGGAAGAACACCATTCCGTTTGTGAAAGTTTTGTGGAAAAATCATTCGGAAAGAGAGGCTACTTGGGAATTAGAAGAATCTATTCGTGAGAAATATCCGCATTTGTTCGATTCAGGTACGAGTTTTAGTTTCGTTCGATTCCGGGGACGGAATCCTTTTTAAGGGGGTATATATGTAATATCCGTATTTTTATTTTAATTATTATCTATTTAATATTTGTATTAGTTAGAAATAGATTAGAATTAGTAATAATAGTAATTTTTAATACAATTTGATTTGGAATAGAATTAGTAATTATATTATTAATTAGATTAGGGATAGGATTCTATTAATTGTGGGCGTGTGGGCCTATAAATATATATATATACAAGTTATGTCCTATTTTATGTCTTTTTAATTGGAGCCGCTCTTAGAGGCTAGGGTTTGAGAAGACAAGAAGATCTTAGAAGTTTATTCTTGTGTTATTCGATTGATCAAGGTACGAGAATCGATCTTTTCTTCTTCATAATCATATCATGTTCATCTTCTTATTTGTTTGTGCTGAAATTCGTATGTGATAAAATCAGCATCTCGTATCTGTTGTAAAATCCATAACTTATTCGTTTGTACACGGAATTCATTGATTCTTGATTTTCTGGAAAGCTTGTTTCGATACCTACAACTTCCATGTTTACATATTTTGTGGAATCAGCCTCTAACTATGTGCAAATATCCATTCTTTGTGACCCTTCAGATTTATGACGTGAACAGTTTTTCATACCTTCTAAAATTCGTTATAAATCGATCTTATGTCGGAAAATTACTCATGATATCAATCTGGAAAGCTTATGAAATTCTCTTTCATTATATGGTATACCCATTATATATTTAAATCTTTTAAATTGCCTAAATTGCCTTACAAATATTCTGGTCTGTTTATACTTATCAGCATAGTTGTTTCATGTTCAAAAATTCATATCTTCTTCATTATTCGTCATAAAATTATGATCTTTATAAATTATGAAACCTCTGAGAATTCTCTTTCATTGTCTAGTTATAGTCGAAGTGAGATCAGATTGTCTTTATTGTCTAAATTTGCCTTCTTTGTAATCTGTTCCTGAATAATTTCTGCTGTGATACCTGAACTTCAAAAATTCATAACTAATTCGTTATCAGTGCGTTTTTGATGAATCTTATCATTTTGGAATCCTTGTTAAATCTACTTTATTTCTCCAGTTGACCATTATTTCAAATCCTTAACTTATCTGCTGTTAAAATTCGAATTAGTATAAGTTGTTCACTTTCAATCGTATTTCAACAATCCGATTTAATGGTCCATCAGATGAGGTACGGATTTCGTCCCCTTTCTTTCAGTGCTACTCCTTTTATTATTAAATATATCTGATTCTTTCCCTTCATATTTTTATTCATTCCGTTCTTATTCGTTTGATCTCTGAAAATTATTTTAAATCTGTTCTGGAAGTTTTAAATATTTAATCTTGCGAGCTTTAAAATTATGTTTGTTAAATATCTGTTTAGAATATTTGAAATATCTGCTGCAAGTGATTCTTAAAATTGTGAAAATTATTTTATTTGAACCCTTAGAGTGAAATAGGGTATACCGAGTTAACCAGCTGTAGGGGTACTACAGCCATGTCATTGCGGCACCATTGGCATGACACTTCCATGGCAGTGTGATTGGTCATGGCGTATCCTTTTGATAGCTCAGGAGGAGAGCTTTGGCCATTGTGATATTTGTTTCAGGATACGTGGGTGCACCCAGAGTTTGATTTGTGATTTGATTCGACAGTGACGTTGTATATGCCGTACTCGTTAACTGGTTTGTTGCACACATTAGGTACCCTATGATGTGTGTATTTGTTATTTGTTTTGCTCTCGGTATGAAATATCTTAGCCCTCGTTGTTTCAGCCTGTTTTATTTAAACTTGCTGTTTTATATTAAACTGTCAAATGTTCATCTTGTTTTATGTTTTATAAATTTATTCCAATCCGTACTGGGCATTTGGCTCATGCCGTATTGTAACACCCCCTTCTTAAAATAGAAGGGAAATATTACTTAAAATCCAAAACCTGCAAACAGAGCACTAATATATTTCTAACAATAATTAAACAGTCTAAAATCTCAAAAAAAAAAAAAAATAATATTAAATCTTCAAAATATCTAAACCAAAAATATAAATGCTGAAATCTCTAATAAGAAATTAAGTCTAAATAATGATAGAAGTCTGAAATCCTAAAAACGAAATAAAGGGTAGCTCTCCATCACACAGCCCCAAAAGTCCCCCTAAGTACCTGCCAGAAGAAAAATACGGCATGAGCCAAAAGCCCAGTACGGATTTGGAATACAATTTATAAAACAAGAGATCAAAAAAAAAAAAAAATAATCAGCCATTTATAATAAAACAAAAATTTTAAAAATAAGTAAGGCTGAAGCAACGAGGGCTAAGATATTTCATACCGAGAGCAAAACAAATAACAAATACACACATCATAGGGTACCTAATGTGTGCAACAAAATGGATAACGTGTACGGCATATACAACGTCACCATAAATCAAATCACAAATCAAACTCTGGGTGCACCCACGTATCCTGAAACAAATATCACAATGGCCAAAGCTCTCCTCCTGAGCTATCAAAAGGATACGCCATGACCAATCACACTGCCATGGAAGTGTCATGCCAATGGTGCCGCAATGACATGGCTGTAGTACCCCTACAGCTGGTTAACTCGGTATACCCTATTTCACTCTAAGGGTTCAAATAAAATAATTTTCACAATTTTAAGAATCACTTGCAGCAGATATTTCAAATATTCTAAACAGATATTTAACAAACATAATTTTAAAGCTCGCAAGATTAAATATTTAAAACTTCCAGAACAGATTTAAAATAATTTTCAGAGATCAAACGAATAAGAACGGAATGAATAAAAATATGAAGGGAAAGAATCAGATATATTTAATAATAAAAGGAGTAGCACTGAAAGAAAAAAAGGGGACGAAATCCGTACCTCATCTGATGGACCATTAAATCGGATTGTTGAAATACGATTGAAAGTGAACAACTTATACTAATTCGAATTTTAACAGCAGATAAGTTAAGGATTTGAAATAATGGTCAACTGGAGAAATAAAGTAGATTTAACAAGGATTCCAAAATGTTAAGATTCATCAAAAACGCACTGATAACGAATTAGTTATGAATTTTTGAAGTTCAGGTATCACAGCAGAAATTATTCAGGAACAGATTACAAAGAAGGCAAATTTAGACAATAAAGACAATCTGATCTCACTTCGACTATAACTAGACAATGAAAGATAATTCTCAGAGGTTTCATAATTTATAAAGATCATAATTTTATGACGAATAATGAAGAAGATATGAATTTTTGAACATGAAACAACTATGCTGATAAGTATAAACAGACCAGAATATTTGTAAGGCAATTTAGGCAATTTAAAAGATTTAAATATATAATGGGTATACCATATAATGAAAGAGAATTTCATAAGCTTTCCAGATTGATATCATGAGTAATTTTCCGACATAAGATCGATTTATAACGAATTTTAGAAGGTATGAAAAACTGTTCACGTCATAAATCTGAAGGGTCACAAAGAATGGATATTTGCACATAGTTAGAGGCTGATTCCACAAAATATGTAAACATGGAAGTTGTAGGTATCGAAACAAGCTTTCCAGAAAATCAAGAATCAATGAATTCCGTGTACAAACGAATAAGTTATGGATTTTACAACAGATACGAGATGCTGATTTTATCACATACGAATTTCAGCACAAACAAATAAGAAGATGAACATGATATGATTATGAAGAAGAAAAGATCGATTCTCGTACCTTGATCAATCGAATAACACAAGAATAAACTTCTAAGATCTTCTTGTCTTCTCAAACCCTAGCCTCTAAGAGCGGCTCCAATTAAAAAGACATAGAATAGGACATAACTTGTATATATATATATTTATAGGCCCACAAGCCCACAATTAATAGAATCATATCCCTAATCTAATTAATAATATAATTACTAATTCTATTCCAAATCAAATTGTATTAAAAATTACTATTATTACTAATTCTAATCTATTTCTAACTAATACAAATATTAAATAGATAATAATTAAAATAAAAATACGGATATTACATATATACCCCCTTAAAAAGGATTCCGTCCCCGGAATCGAACGAAACTAAAACTCGTACCTGAATCGAACAAATGCGGATATTTCTCACGAATAGATTCTTCTAATTCCCAAGTAGCCTCTCTTTCCGAATGATTTTTCCACAAAACTTTCACAAACGGAATGGTGTTCTTCCTCAAAACTCGCTCCTCTCGAGCTAAGATAGCCTCAGCTTCCTCCTCACAAGAAAGATCCTCTTTAATCTTATGTAATGGATACTGAACTACATGTAATGGATGATATTTGTAGCCCCTCAAAACCGACACATGAAACACATTATGCACATGAGATAGTTGTGGTGGCAACGCAACTCTATAAGATACTTCCCCTACTTTCTCCATAACGTCAAAAGGGCCAACATATCTCGGACTAAGCTTTCCCTTCATACCAAAACGCTTCACACCCTTACAAGGCGACACCTTTAAGAACACATGATCACCTGGCTCAAATCCCCCAAACTTCCTATGTTGGTCCGCGTAACTCTTTTGACGAGATCGAGCTTCCTTCAGACTTTCTTTAACTTTCTCTACCTTCTCATTAGTAATTCTAACTAACTCCGGCCCTTCGATGACTCTCTCACCAACCTCATCCCAACAAGATGGTGCCCTACACCTCCTACCATACAAAGCCTCAAATGGTGGCATTCCAATACTCGCGGGCCAACTATTATTGTACGCAAACTCAACAAGATACAAATATTTATCCCAATCACCTGTCCACTCTAACGCGCAAGCCCTCAACATATCCTCCAATGTCTGAATCGTCCTCTCTGACTGTCCATCGGTCTGCGGATGATAAGCTGTACTGAAATTAAGCCTCGTACCCCAAGCTTGCTGGAATCCCTTCCAAAAACGCGATGTAAATCTCGTATCCCTGTCAGAAACTATCGACACCGGCACACCATGAAGTCTAACAATATCTCGCTGCAAAATCTCTGCCAACTCATGAACAGGAGTAGTCTCTTTAATAGGCAAGAAGTGAGCGGACTTAGTGAGTCTATCAACCACCACCCATATAACATCATTCTTCTTGAAAGTCCTCGGCAAATGAGTTACAAAATCCATAGTAATGTTTTCCCACTTCCAAACTGGTATATCTAGCTGTTGCAACAATCCACTAGGCCTCTGATGGTCTATCTTCACTTGTTGACATGTAAGACATTTTCCCACAAATTCTGCTATATCTCCCTTCATTCCACTCCACCAAAAGTGCTTCTTCAAATCCCTATACATCTTGGTGGAACCTGGATGAATAGAAAATGAAGAACTATGAGCCTCCTTCAAAATTTCCTCACGAATCGTCGGGTCTGCGGGCACGCACAATTTACTACCCAACCACATCACACCCTCATCATCGAAATGAAATTGTGTTTGCTTTCCACCTGCCACCTTGGATCTAATAGCTTCCAAACCTGTATCACTCTTCTGAGCTTCCTTAACCCTTGAAACAAGATTCGGTTCCACTTTCAAATTTGCAATACTACCACTTGATCCTCTAACATACAACTCAACACCCAAGCGCTCCAAATCTGAAATAAGGTGCGGCTGAGTAATGAGAGATGCAACACTCCCCAAGTTCTTCCTACTAAGAGCGTTTGCCACTACATTCGCCTTCCCCGGATGGTACTGAATATTTGCATCATAATCCTTAAGAAGTTCAAGCCACCTCCGCTGCCTCATGTTAAGCTCCTTCTGAGTAAAGATGTATTTGAGACTCTTGTGATCAGTAAAGATGTCACAAGTCTCTCCATAAAGATAGTGTCTCCAGATCTTCAAAGCAAAGACCACTGCTGCTAACTCCAAGTCATGGGTAGGATAATTCACCTCATATGGTTTAAGCTGCCTAGAAGCGTAAGAAATCACTTTCCCATGTTGCATAAGAACACACCCCAATCATCTCTTAGAAGCATCACTATACACCTGAAAACCTCCACTCCCTGATGGCAACACAAGTATTGGAGCTGAGACCCTTGGTATACAATTTCTGGTTTATCTACATCCCCAAAGATCACCCTTTTTCCTTGACAATCAATTGTCGCACGATGTTCACTCAACCAATCCATGCCCAAAATAATGTCAAAGTCATGCATCTCCATCGGAAGCAAGTTAACCTTACAATTTCTATCTCCAACAGTTATCGGACACTCTCGATACACATCAGAAATAACAACAGAATTCCCCATCGGGGTAGAAATAGACATATGAGGATATAATAATGAAGGTGCAACGCCTAGATGACGAACAAATGATAAAGAGCATAATGAAACGAAATTAAATGGAACACCCATCCTATCATCTACCCAAACTCACAGGTCAACCTAAGTAGGTTTTCTACAAGAAAGAACCTAAGCTCTGATGCCATCTCTGTAACACCCCCTTCTTAAAATAGAAGGGAAATATTACTTAAAATCCAAAACCTGCAAACAGAGCACTAATATATTTCTAACAATAATTAAACAGTCTAAAATCTCAAAAAAAAAAAAAAATAATATTAAATCTTCAAAATATCTAAACCAAAAATATAAATGCTGAAATCTCTAATAAGAAATTAAGTCTAAATAATGATAGAAGTCTGAAATCCTAAAAACGAAATAAAGGGTAGCTCTCCATCACACAGCCCCAAAAGTCCCCCTAAGTACCTGCCAGAAGAAAAATACGGCATGAGCCAAAAGCCCAGTACGGATTTGGAATACAATTTATAAAACAAGAGATCAAAAAAAAAAAAAAATAATCAGCCATTTATAATAAAACAAAAATTTTAAAAATAAGTAAGGCTGAAGCAACGAGGGCTAAGATATTTCATACCGAGAGCAAAACAAATAACAACTACACACATCATAGGGTACCTAATGTGTGCAACAAAATGGATAACGTGTACGGCATATACAACGTCACCATAAATCAAATCACAAATCAAACTCTGGGTGCACCCACGTATCCTGAAACAAATATCACAATGGCCAAAGCTCTCCTCCTGAGCTATCAAAAGGATACGCCATGACCAATCACACTGCCATGGAAGTGTCATGCCAATGGTGCCGCAATGACATGGCTGTAGTACCCCTACAGCTGGTTAACTCGGTATACCCTATTTCACTCTAAGGGTTCAAATAAAATAATTTTCACAATTTTAAGAATCACTTGCAGCAGATATTTCAAATATTCTAAACAGATATTTAACAAACATAATTTTAAAGCTCGCAAGATTAAATATTTAAAACTTCCAGAACAGATTTAAAATAATTTTCAGAGATCAAACGAATAAGAACGGAATGAATAAAAATATGAAGGGAAAGAATCAGATATATTTAATAATAAAAGGAGTAGCACTGAAAGAAAAAAAGGGGATGAAATCCGTACCTCATCTGATGGACCATTAAATCGGATTGTTGAAATACGATTGAAAGTGAACAACTTATACTAATTCGAATTTTAACAGCAGATAAGTTAAGGATTTGAAATAATGGTCAACTGGAGAAATAAAGTAGATTTAACAAGGATTCCAAAATGTTAAGATTCATCAAAAACGCACTGATAACGAATTAGTTATGAATTTTTGAAGTTCAGGTATCACAGCAGAAATTATTCAGGAACAGATTACAAAGAAGGCAAATTTAGACAATAAAGACAATCTGATCTCACTTCGACTATAACTAGACAATGAAAGAGAATTCTCAGAGGTTTCATAATTTATAAAGATCATAATTTTATGACGAATAATGAAGAAGATATGAATTTTTGAACATGAAACAACTATGCTGATAAGTATAAACAGACCAGAATATTTGTAAGGCAATTTAGGCAATTTAAAAGATTTAAATATATAATGGGTATACCATATAATGAAAGAGAATTTCATAAGCTTTCCAGATTGATATCATGAGTAATTTTCCGACATAAGATCGATTTATAACGAATTTTAGAAGGTATGAAAAACTGTTCACGTCATAAATCTGAAGGGTCACAAAGAATGGATATTTGCACATAGTTAGAGGCTGATTCCACAAAATATGTAAACATGGAAGTTGTAGGTATCGAAACAAGCTTTCCAGAAAATCAAGAATCAATGAATTCCGTGTACAAACGAATAAGTTATGGATTTTACAACAGATACGAGATGCTGATTTTATCACATACGAATTTCAGCACAAACAAATAAGAAGATGAACATGATATGATTATGAAGAAGAAAAGATCGATTCTCGTACCTTGATCAATCGAATAACACAAGAATAAACTTCTAAGATCTTCTTGTCTTCTCAAACCCTAGCCTCTAAGAGCGGCTCCAATTAAAAAGACATAGAATAGGACATAACTTGTATATATATATATTTATAGGCCCACAAGCCCACAATTAATAGAATCATATCCCTAATCTAATTAATAATATAATTACTAATTCTATTCCAAATCAAATTGTATTAAAAATTACTATTATTACTAATTCTAATCTATTTCTAACTAATACAAATATTAAATAGATAATAATTAAAATAAAAATACGGATATTACACGTATTCTTCTTCTGGCAGGTACTTAGGGGGACTTTTGGGGCTGTGTGATGGAGAGCTACCCTTTATTTCGTTTTTAGGATTTCAGACTTCTATCATTATTTAGACTTAATTTCTTATTAGAGATTTCAGCATTTATATTTTTGGTTTAGATATTTTGAAGATTTAATATTATTTTTTTTTTGAGATTTTAGACTGTTTAATTATTGTTAGAAATATATTAGTGCTCTGTTTGCAGGTTTTGGATTTTAAGTAATATTTCCCTTCTATTTTAAGAAGGGGGTGTTACACTTGGTTAGGAGCAGATCCAAAAATGACTGGCAGATACAAAGTTCCTTGGATCGGGACTAAGTTGTGGCCGAAGCCATAGAGTGGGTCTTCTCGACATTCATTTGAGCGGACGCTCCCTAACTGCATTCTATCCACTGTGTGCTTGAATAGAATATTTACTGAGGAGCCATTGTCTATGAGCATTCTTCTTACTTCATTATCAAAGATGTCCAGAGTGACAACCAAAGCTGCATTGTGATGAGGGTTGACTCCTTCATAGTCCTTGCTGCTGAAGGATATCACCAGGTCTGGGAGCGATTGGATTGAGAGTACTTCTTCGCCGAAGCCCGGGCTCCCGGGTGGGGAGTAGGATCCGCCTAGGACCACATTGACTATATTCTTTCCTTTCTTCTGTGCTTCTCCTCTGCTGTTGTCCCGAACTAAGTACTTGTTCATATTCCCCTTTTTCACTTGGTCCTCAATGAAGTACTTTAGTGATAAGCAATTCTCGGTTTTGTGGCCATGGGTCTCGTGATAATCACATTGCCTATTGTAGGGCCTACTCTCCGGAGGAGTTTGTATTGGCTTCGGAGGATAATAGAAAGGCTTTTCTTTGACTTCTTTCAAGATTTCTTCCCGGGTCATGTTGAGAGGAGTCCAGTCCGGCTCCTGCTTCGGCTCCCGAGCTTGCTTCACGGGTCCTGGGTCGCTGTTCGACTCCTGCTTAGGACCAAGTCTTTGGAAAACCGGGTTTGCTTATCTTTCTTGGCTTTGGTTGCTTTGCTTGAATTTCTTGTCCTGATGGTAACCTCCTTTCGGTCGGTCATCAGTGTTTTTATTCCTGAACCCTCCATTCCGGGTCATTCTCATTGCTTGGAGCACGTCTGTTTCCTTAATGAATCTGGCGGCCATGGAATAAGCTGCTGCCAGACTTTGCGGCTCCTTATTGACTAGCTCCACAATATACCTTTCGTTGTGCTCTGGGTCCAGATTTCTTCTAAAAATGCTTAAAGCTTCCCTCTCATCCAGATTTGAAACTTTATTGATTGCTTCCTGGAACCGGCGCATGTATGCAGATAGGGATTCATTGTCGTGCTGCCGGATTGTCTCCAGGTGACACATGTGCATTTCGTGCGTTTTGTTCGCCCGAAATCTCCTGAGGAAAGAGGCTCAAAATTCCTTCCAGGAATGGATGCTGCGGGAGGGGATTCTGCTGAACCATCTCTGGGCCCCTCCCTTAAGTGTTGAAGCGAAGAACCTTGATTTCGTCAAGTTATTGTAGTAGTATATCTGCGCTATCTGTTCAAAGTAGTTCAAGTGCTCCTCCGGGTCTCCCAGACCATCAAAGGAGTCAAAGTTGTAATGTTTCAAGTCCCGCTGTCGGGGGATAGCTTCTAAGGAGTAGCTGAAAGGAGTGAGTGTTTCTCCAATCTCCACTCCTGAGTCTCTGTCCATCTTCCTCTGCAATTCATAGATCATGTCTTTTAGGTCCTTGTGCTTCTCTTCTTCTTCATCATCAGAAATCAGCTCCGGAGTGGGGTCTCTCCGGGTTCTTTTGCTCCTAGGCTTGGTCAACAGCTTCTCTTCTTCTAATTGTATTCTTTTTTGGATCTTTAGCTCGAGCTTTGCTTCTTCTTCTTTCCTGATTTGCTCCCGGACTTCTTCCAACTTTCTCTGTTTAGCAGCTTCTGCTTCTTTTTTGCCTTGATCTTTTTTGCTTTTCTTCCCCTTGGCTCCAATGCGGTCGAACACCGACCTCTTTGATTGCTGGGAGTCCCCGGATTCCTCCGGCTCCTCCTCTAGTTCTGCCTCTTCTTGGTGGCGGGTCTGCTCCTGTCTGTATAGTCTGATTGCTTCTGCTAGTTCATCGCTTGTGAGGTTAGCCATGTGCTCTTCGGCTACCGGGACATTTGTGTACTTGTACTGATTGAGCTCTATGAGGGTTCTGGCATCCCTTGTGTTTACAATTCTCTCCACTACGGGAGTGTGTAGTGGTTGCTCCTGGAATGTTTCTCTCTCGGCTCCTGGGTCGAGAGCCTGGGAGTGGTCCGGCTCCTGGACCTGAGCACTAGCAGATGGCCTCCCAGAGGTATTATTTCCTCGTCTTGCCATTTCTCAACAGCACCAACAACAAATGATAACAATATGGCACAAAGAATATCGGTCTAAGGTTGCTTTATGAAATTTGCAGAAACTACCCAAAATAACGACAAATACTAGCAAATAGCTTCCTGGGAGCAGTTCAAACGATTTTATGGGACTATTCAACGATGAAGTACAACGCAAAGTTATATTCAAACTAGAACAATAACGATTAAAACTAACGATAGCTCACACAAACGTGGCTTAACCAACAAAACGAGCTCACACAAATGTGGCCTAAAGTAACGAGCGCATACAAACGTGGCCGATATGAGCAACATTCATGTTTACGTAAAGGGTTGGTTGCTTGAGTTCTTACAAGTTTGAATAAATGGACTCTTTGAAGAGTTTGCTGATGAAGGTGAATCCAGGGGCACCGAGACCCAAGGATGGAGAGCCCCTCCTTCTAGCACCAAATGATAACTCCTGGTGGCGGGGCTGCTCCTTCGACGACGTCCTGGATCCTTCGCCGCTGTAGAGGTGTAGCTGTGGTTGGGTTCCTACAAAACAACACCGGAAGGGGGGTTGGAGTCCCGCGGCGCCTCCGGCGTGAGAGTAAGAACTAGCTTTTGGGAAGATGAAGATGAATATGAATGCGGGGTGGCTGTGTGTGTATATGAGTGTGGAAGAATGATTAACCCCAAAACCTCACCTTCTTGGGCTATTTATAGCTCAAGGGTAGGGTTTTGGGGTTGGTACCTTTGAATCGTAGCCATTGGTTCTGGGAGCGGAGGGCACCTGGCGGGAGTGGATGCTTTACACGCGTCAGCGCGGGACTGGTCGAGGAATGTTTTGAGGATCCTCTGACACGTGGCCTGATTATTCCCATGATTGATGTGTGACAGTTATCCCCGTCACGTGCTTGGGCCAACGTCTCACGTGTTGGGATTTATCAGGGTTTCGCTTACGGGACTAAGCTGGTCAGGAGTGGTAGTGTGCGGGAGTATCCCTTCCAGGAGCTGCGTAGAGTTATGAGCCTAGGAGTAGGCATTCCCGGAGCTGCACGGAGTTAGGAGCTTAGGAGTAGGCCTCCCAGGAGCTGTATGGAGCTGAAGGCCTAGGAGTAGTTCTCCCAAGAGCTGTATGGAGCTGAAGGCCTAGGAGTAGTTCTCCCAGGAGCTGTGTGGAGTTAGGAGCCTAGGAGTAGGCCTCCCAGGAGCTGTATGGAGCTGAAGGCCTGGGGGTGGTTCTCCCAGGAGCCATATGGACTATCAAAGTTATATATATATTAGTGATATAATAAAAATTTTAGAAATAAAATAAATTTATTTGGTTTGTTATTTTAACATTCAACTAGTAGTTTGACAGGTACTTCTTAGTACTGTTTAGTCGCATATTAATGTTATGATTTTTTAAAAATAACTTATAAATGATCCAACTATGAGTATGTGAAGTTCTGTATATATTAGTGATATAATAAAAATTTTAGAAATAAAATAAATTTATTTGGTTTGTTATTTTAACGGTCAACTAGTATTTTGACCAGTACTTCTTAATACTGTTTTGTCCCATATTAATGTTATGATTTTTTCAAAATAACTTATTAATGATCCAACCATAAGGATGTCAAGATCTATATATATTAGTGATATGATAAATGTTTTTGAAAAAAATGAATTTATTTGGTTTGTTATTTTAAGAGTCAACTAGTAGTTTGACGGGTACTTAGTACTGTTTAGTCGCATATTAATGTTATGAATTTTTAAAATAACTTATGAATGATCCAACTATAAGTATGTGAAGTTCTATATATATTAGTGACATAATAAAAAATTTAGAAATAAAATAAATTTATTTAGTTTGTTATTTTAACAGTCAACTAGTATTTTGACCAGTACTTCTTAATACTGTTTAGTCCCATATTAATGTTATGATTTTTTCAAAATAACTTATGAATAATCCAATCATAAGGATGTGAAGATCTATATATATTAGTCATATAAAAAAAAATTTAGAAAAAAATAAATTTATTTGGTTTGTTATTTTAACCGTCAACTAGTAGTTTGACGGGTACTTCTTAGTACTGTTTAGTCGCATATTAATGTTATGATTTTTTCAAAATAACTTATGAATGATCCTACTATAAGTATGTGAAGTTCTATATATATTAGTGATATAATAAAATTTTTAGAAATAACATAAATTTATTTGGTTTGTTATTTAAAAGTCAACTAATAGTTTGACGGGTACTTCTTAGTACTGTTTAGTCGCATATTAATGTTATGATTTTTTCAAAATAACTTATGAATGATCCTACTATAAGTATGTGAAGTTCTATATATATTAGTGATATAATAAAATTTTTAGAAATAACATAAATTTATTTGGTTTGTTATTTAAAAGTCAACTAATAGTTTGACGGGTACTTCTTAGTACTGTTTAGTCGCATATTAATGTTATGATATTTTTCAAAATAACTTGTGAATGATCCAACTATAAGTATGTGAATTTCTATATATATTAGTGATATAATAAAATTTTTAGAAATAAAATAAATTTATTTGGTTTGTTATTTTGACTGTCAACAAGTATTTTTACCAGTACTTCTTAATACTGTTTAGTCGCATATTAATGTTATGATTTTTTCAAAATAACTTATGAATGATCCAACTATAAGTATGTGAAGTTCTATATATATTAGTGACATAATAAAAATTTTAGAAATAAAATAAATTTATTTGGGTTGTTATTTTAACAGTCAACTAGTATTTTGACCAGTATTTCTTAATTCTGTTTAGTCCCATATTAATGTTATGATTTTTTCAAAATAACTTATGAATAATCTAACCATAAGGATGTGAAGATCTATATATTAGTGATATGATAAATTTTTAGAAAAAAGAAATTTATTTGGTTTGTTATTTTAACAGTCAACTAGTATTTTAACCACTACTTCTAAATACTGTTTAGTCGCATATTAATGTTATGATTTTTTTCAAAATAACTTATGAATGATCCAACTATGAGTATGTGAAGTTCTATATATTAGTGATATAATAAAAATTATAGAATTAAAATAAATTTATTTGATTTGTTATTTTAACAGTCAACTAGTATTTTGACCAGTAATTCTTAATACTGTTTAGTCCCATATTAATGTTATGATTTTTTCAAAATAACTTATTAATGATCCAACCATAAGGATGTCAATATCTATATATATTAGTGATATGATAAATGTTTTAGAAAAAAATAAATTTATTTGGTTTGTTATTTTAACAGTCAACTAGTAGTTTGAAAGGTACTTCTTAGTACTGTTTCGTCGCATATTAATGTTATGATTTTTTCAAAATAACTTATGAATGATCCAACTATAAGTATGTGAAGTTCTATATATATTAGTGATATAATAAATTTTTAGAAAAAAATAATTTTTTTTTGTTTGTTATTTTAACAGTTAGCTAGTAGTTTGACGGGTACTTCTTAGTACTGTTTAGTCGTATATTAATGTTATGATTTTTTCAAAATAACTAATGAATGATCTAACTATAAGTATGTGAAGTTCTATATATATTAGTGATATTATAAAAATTTTAGAAATAAAATAAATTTATTTGGTTTGTTATTTTAACATTCAACTAGTAGTTTGACGGGTACTTCTTAGTACTGTTTTAGTCGCATATTAATGTTATGATTTTTTCAAAATAACTTATAAATGTTCCAACTATGAGTATGTGAAGTTCTGTATATATTAGTTATATAATAAAAATTTTAAAAATAAAATAAATTTATTTGGTTTGTTATTTTAACAGTTAATTAGTAGTTTGACGGGTACTTCTTAGTACTATTTAGTCGCATATTAATGTTATGATTTTTTCAAAATAACTTATGAATGATCCAACTATAAGTATGTGAAGTTATATATATATTAGTGATATAATAAAATTTTTAGAAATAAAATAAATTTATTTGGTTTGTTATTTTAACATTCAACTAGTATTTTGACTAGTACTTCTTAATAATGTTTAGTCCCATATTAATGTTATGATTTTTTCAAAATAACTTATGAATAATCCAATCATAAGGATGTGAAGATCTATATATATTAGTCATATGAAAAAAAATTTAGAAAAAAATAAATTTATTTGGTTTGTTATTTTAACCGTCAACTAGTAGTTTGACGGGTACTTCTTAGTACTGTTTAGTCGCATATTAATGTTATGATTTTTTCAAAATAACTTATGAATGATCCCACTATAAGTATGTGAAGTTCTATATATATTAGTGATATAATAAAAAATTTAGAAATAACATAAATTTATTTGGTTTGTTATTTTAACAGTCAACTAATAGTTTGACGGGTACTTCTTAGTACTGTTTAGTCGGATATTAATGTTATGATTTTTTTCAAAATAACTTGTGAATGATCCAACTATAAGTATTTGAATTTCTATATATATTAGTGATATAATAAAAATTTTAGAAATAAAATAAATTTATTTGGTTTGTTATTTTCACTGTCAACAAGTATTTTTACCAGTACTTCTTAATACTGTTTATTCGCATATTAATGTTATAATTTTTTCAAAATAACTTATGAATGATCCAACTATGATTATGTGAAGTTCTATATATATTAGTGATATAATAAAAATTTTAGAAATAAAATAAATTTATTTGGTTTGTTATTTTAACATTCAACTAGTAGTTTGACGGGTACTTCTTAGTACTGTTTAGTCGCATATTAATGTTATGATTTTTTCAAAATAACTTATAAATGTTCCAACTATGAGTATATGAAGTTCTGTATATATTAGTTATATAATAAAAATTTTAAAAATAAAATAAATTTATTTGGTTTGTTATTTTAACAGTTAATTAGTAGTTTGACGGGTACTTCTTAGTACTATTTAGTCGCATATTAATGTTATGATTTTTTCAAAATAACTTATGAATGATCCAACTATAAGTATGTGAAGTTATATATATATTAGTGATATAATAAAATTTTTAGAAATAAAATAAATTTATTTGGTTTGTTATTTTAACATTCAACTAGTATTTGACTAGTACTTCTTAATAATGTTTAGTCCCATATTAATGTTATGATTTTTTCAAAATAACTTATGAATAATCCAATCATAAGGATGTGAAGATCTATATATATTAGTCATATGAAAAAAAATTTAGAAAAAAATAAATTTATTTGGTTTGTTATTTTAACCGTCAACTAGTAGTTTGACGGGTACTTCTTAGTACTGTTTAGTCGCATATTAATGTTATGATTTTTTCAAAATAATTTATGAATGATCCCACTATAAGTATGTGAAGTTCTATATATATTAGTGATATAATAAAAAATTTAGAAATAACATAAATTTATTTGGTTTGTTATTTTAACAGTCAACTAATAGTTTGACGGGTACTTCTTAGTACTGTTTAGTCGGATATTAATGTTATGATTTTTTTCAAAATAACTTGTGAATGATCCAACTATAAGTATTTGAATTTCTATATATATTAGTGATATAATAAAAATTTTAGAAATAAAATAAATTTATTTGGTTTGTTATTTTCACTGTCAACAAGTATTTTTACCAGTACTTCTTAATACTGTTTATTCGCATATTAATGTTATAATTTTTTCAAAATAACTTATGAATGATCCAACTATGATTATGTGAAGTTCTATATATATTAGTGATATAATAAAAATTTTAGAAATAAAATAAATTTATTTGGTTTGTTATTTTAACAGTCAACTAGTATTTTGACCACTACTTCTTAATAATGTTTAGTCGCATATTAATGTTATGATTTTTTCAAAATAACTTATGAATGATCGAACTATGAGTATGTGAAGTTCTATATATATTAGTGATATAATAAAATTTTTAGAAATAAAATAAATTTATTTGGTTTGTTATTTTAACAGTCAACTAGTATTTCGACCAGTAATTCTTAATACTGTTTAGTCCCATATTAATGTTATAATTTTTTCAAAATAACTTATTAATGATCCAACCATAAGGATGTCAAGATATATATATATATTAGTGATATGATAAATGTTTTAGAAAAAAATAAATTTATTTGGTTTGTTATTTTAACAGTCAACTAGTAGTTTGACAGGTACTTCTTAGTACTGTTTCGTCGCATATTAATGTTATGATTTTTTCAAATAACTTATGAATGATCCAAATATAAGTATGTGAAGTTCTATATATATTAGTGATATAATAATTTTTTAGAAAAAAATAAATTTATTTTGTTTGTTATTTTAACAGTTAGCTAGTAGTTTGACGGGTACTTCTTAGTACTGTTAGTCGCATATTAATGTTATGATTTTTTCAAAATAACTAATGAATGATCCAACTATAAGTATGTGAATTTCTATATATATTATTGATATAACAAAATTTTTAGAAATAAAATAAATTTATTTGGTTTGTTATTTTGACTGTCAACAAGTATTTTTACCAGTACTTCTTAATACTGTTTAGTCGCATATTAATGTTATGATTTTTTCAAAATAACTTATGAATGATCCAACTATAAGTATGTGAAGTTCTATATATATTAGTGACATAATAAAAATTTTAGAAATAAAATAAATTTATTTGGGTTGTTATTTTAACAGTCAACTAGTATTTTGACCAGTATTTCTTAATTCTGTTTAGTCCCATATTAATGTTATGATTTTTTCAAAATAACTTATGAATAATCTAACCATAAGGATGTGAAGATCTATATATATTAGTGATATGATAAATTTTTTAGAAAAAAGAAATTTATTTGGTTTGTTATTTTAACAGTCAACTAGTATTTTAACCACTACTTCTAAATACTGTTTAGTCGCATATTAATGTTATGATTTTTTTCAAAATAACTTATGAATGATCCAACTATGAGTATGTGAAGTTCTATATATATTAGTGATATAATAAAAATTATAGAAATAAAATAAATTTATTTGATTTGTTATTTTAACAGTCAACTAGTATTTTGACCAGTAATTCTTAATACTGTTTAGTCCCATATTAATGTTATGATTTTTTCAAAATAACTTATTAATGATCCAACCATAAGAATGTCAAGATCTATATATATTAGTGATATGATAAATGTTTTAGAAAAAAATAAATTTATTTGGTTTGTTATTTTAACAGTCAACTAGTAGTTTGAAAGGTACTTCTTAGTACTGTTTCGTCGCATATTAATGTTATGATTTTTTTCAAAATAACTTATGAATGATCCAACTATAAGTATGTGAAGTTCTATATATATTAGTGATATAATAAATTTTAGAAAAAAATAATTTTTTTTTGTTTGTTATTTTAACAGTTAGCTAGTAGTTTGACGGGTACTTCTTAGTACTGTTTAGTCGTATATTAATGTTATGATTTTTTCAAAATAACTAATGAATGATCTAACTATAAGTATGTGAAGTTCTATATATATTAGTGATATTATAAAAAATTTTAGAAATAAAATAAATTTATTTGGTTTGTTATTTTAACATTCAACTAGTAGTTTGACGGGTACTTCTTAGTACTGTTTAGTCGCATATTAATGTTATGATTTTTTCAAAATAACTTATAAATGTTCCAAACTATGAGTATGTGAAGTTCTGTATAATTTAGTTATATAATAAAAATTTTAAAAATAAAATAAATTTATTTGGTTTGTTATTTTAACAGTTAATTAGTAGTTTGACGGGTACTTCTTAGTACTATTTAGTTTCATATTAATGTTATGATTTTTCAAAATAACTTATGAATGATCCAAATATAAGTATGTGAAGTTCTATATATATTAGTGATAATAAAATTTTTTAGAAGAAAAAAATAAAATTTATTTTGTTTGTTATTTAACAGTT